>NC_054557.1:0-85357 GCF_017654505.1 Polyodon spathula | reverse complement strand
TGGTTCACCATTTCAGAATGTGTTTCACTGTTTCAGAACGTGTTGTGTGTTTCACTGTTTCAGAATGCGTTTCACTTCAGAATGTTTCACTGTTTCAGAACGTATTTCACTGTTTTCAGAATGCGTTGTGTGTTTCACTGTTTCAGAATGTGTTTTGCTGTTTCAGTTTCAGAATGTGTTTTGTGTTTCACTGTTTCAGAATGTTTTGTGTTTCACTGTTTCAGAATGTTTCACTGTTTCAGAATGCGTTTCACTGTTTTCAGAATGCTGTTTCACTTCAGAATGTTTCACCCTGTTTCAGAACGTATTCATGTATTCACAGGCGTTGTGTAGTTCCAGTGTTCAGAAGTTTTGTGTTTCACAACACAAATGTGTTTTGTGTTTCACTGGTTTCAGAATGTGTGCTTGTGTTTCCTACACACATAAAAGTGACAAAAGTCCTACACACACAAAGTGACCAAAGTCTTACGCAAAAGACAAAGTCTTGTGACATAAAGGTGATCACTGTTTCAGAATGTGTTTTGTGTTTCACTGTTTCAGAATGTGTTGTGTGTTTCACTGTTTCAGAATGTGTTCACTGTTTCAGAATGTGTTGTGTTTCACTGTTTCAGAATGTGTTGTGTGTTTCAGTGTTTCAGAATGTGTTGTGTGTTTCAGAATGTGTTGTGTGTTTCACTGTTTCAGAATGTGTTGTGTGTTTCAGAATTGTTGTGTTTCAGAATGTGTTGTGTGTTTCAGAATGTTTCAGAATGTGTTTGTGTTTCAGAATGTGTTGTGTGTTTCACTGTTTCAGAATGTTTCACTCTTTTGGAATGTGTTGTGTGTTTCACTGTTTCAGAATGTGTTGTGTGTTTCACTGTTTCAAAATGTATTTCACTGTTTCTTAATGTGTTGTGTCTTTCAGAATGTGTTGTGTGTTTTACTGTTTCAGAATGTTTCACTCTTTGAGAATGTGTTGTGTGTTTCACTGTTTCAGAATGTGTTGTTTCACCAAAAAGTGACAAAGTTTCCACACCACACAAACACAAAGTGTTACAAAGTGACCAAGTCAAACAAAGGTGAAAGTCTTACACACAACCAAGTCTACACAAAGTTGACAACAGTCACAGAAACTTCTGTGCAAAGGCTTATTGAAGAAGCTTACCGAACACCAAAGGGACCAAAGTTGGTACCGTTTTGTGGTCAGACCTTGACAAAGTCTTACAAACAGACAAAGTACAACACCACAAGTAAAGTAGTGTGTGTTTCAAGTGTTTTTTAATACCCAAAAAGTAATGACCAAAGCTAAGGTTTACAATTTTAGAAAGGCAAGAAATTAAAAATCAATATGCCTACAGAAAGGCATGAAGTAGATCTTTCCAGTGACTAATTTATTTTGTTGTGGGGTGATTGAAAAAAAAGCAGCAGATTACAAGTACAACTTTGATATTAAGAATTTTTTTAAGAATATAAGAAAGCTTACTTGCTTGTTTGGTTGTTAGTAACTTATTGATCCTAGAGTCTCATCAATCAGCTTCTTGAAGGATCCAAGGGAGTCAGCTTCAACAACATTACTGGGGAGTTGGTTCCAGATTCCCACGATTCTCTGTGTAAAAAAGTGCCTCCTATTTTCTGTTCTGAATGCCCCTTTATCTAATCTCCAGTTGTGACCCCTGGCCCTTGTTTCTTTTTTCAGGTCGTAAAAGTCCCTTGGGTCGACATTCATTGGGTTTCCTTGCAAGTTTTCTTTCTTTTTTTGGAGACATTTACACAAGAGAGATGTCTCATGTAAAATGCTTTTTTGGGTTTCCATTCACTCAATTTATTTTACTCGAGTAAACCTGGCTTTTCACCCGACGTCATGCAAATGAATGGGAAAGGTGGGGGTTGATATGTAAATTAGCTATGCGTAAAGTACTGATGCTATTTTTATAGATTACTAGTGAACTTTTGTGAAAATCTGTGGTTTCCATGCACAGAGAAATGGTACACAAGTGAATCTATGCTGCTGTAATAAAGCAAAATACCTTGTGCCAGGCTATTAATAATGTGTTTTACTACTCTTCCCCAAATTTGTTTTTCAAGTGTCATTAGTAGTGAATACTGTTTCAACTAATTTATCTTACAACTCATTAATTAAAATTAAACTCGGAGGTATAAAGTGAAACTGACTAACAGATATTGCAGATCAGCATGGCTGAAAACCAGCTGAGACGTTATATATGTTTCCTAGAAGTGCTTACTGTAGCTACTTATTTATAATTGTATTATAACAATCACATTTAAAAATGGATCTCTTATTTATTCTGTTTCTCATCTCTGTATGCTGCTGATCAAGCTTGAAATGCATGTTTTATTGTGTTGGTTGTATTTGTAATTTCTAAATGATTGCCCCTAGTAAATTTTGGTAACTGTCTCAATGGGTACATTTCCTGGTTGGTTAAATAAATAAATACTAAAAATTAACATAAATATCAAATAGTGTAATAATAGATATAATAATAATAATAATAATAATAATAATAATATAAATAATAATAATAATAATAATAATTCATCACAGTCATGATTTTGTGTAAATTTAATCTACTTACATCCCGTAACATAGTATAAATTAATACGCGAATTAGTACTATCTAAATTAACGAACTGTCAGTATATAGTATATATAATATATATCTATCTAGATAACACACACACACACACACACACACACACACAGTGGTTATGTGCGGAATTTTAAAGGAACCTCGTTGTACAGGAACACTGCTTTCTGGTGTTACTAAGACCACGGATTTTAGAAGGAGGGGCTGTAACACTCCCATGATTCATTACCCTTGTCTTATGCCCGAAGTCATAATGGGAACAGAATACTATCTTCAGTACAATAACTTATTGACCCGGATGGCAAATGATGTGGCAGCTACAAATCATAAAAAGCAGCTGCAATCATTTACCAAGGGGTACCATGAGTGACGGTATAAACAGGGGTCGAAGCAATGTTATTTGATCCTTTGCTTTGGTTGGTATTAAGTAACCCGGAAGGACCTCTATTGTTATTGGATAATCGTGACAGTTTGTTTTGTTCTGTTTTTTATGTGTTATCACCAGACAGCTAACACGTAAAAAACAGCATGCACCTGTATTTGCACCACTAGCACTAATGTGTATGCATTTTGTGTTTTGTGTGAGTGTATAATAAAAACATGATTATTATTTGCGGGGCAACACAGGGATTATAAATTGAGTAATACACTGTATTACATCGCTGTATAACTTTCCTCCATCATTATTTACTGTTTGTTTTGCCGTCAGGCACTGGACTTAAAATTACAATTGTCTGGCTGTTCTTCAATCACCTGCACACTATCAACCACTTTGCCACATGTGGTGTTAGAACACGGGACTATGGATCACACAGCGCTTTCAGCGCTGGTGGAGGCACTGGACAGCAGACAGGAGGCTGCAGAAAGACGGAGATAGGAGCAATGCATGCCGTTGGTAGAAAGTTGGTCTGGCGATCCAGACCGCGGTACCAACGGCACCTGTGATGATGGTCCCAATGGCACGGGCAATGAAAATGATAACAGAGGATGACCCAGAGGCTTACCTGGTTGCTTTCACCACGTCATCATAGCAGCGTATCAGGCCATGACGGACACCGAAGCCGCCGACTATGACCTGGTAAAGCGAGCCATCCTATGCCGGCTCAACATCACGGGGGAAACACACAGGGTATGATTCCGGGGGTACCGAAGATGCCCAGATACATGCCCCCCTGGGTGGTTTAGCAGCAGTTGTGTAACCACATGGAGCACTGGCTAAGCCCCGCCCAGAAAACAGGTCTGCAAATGGGCAAAGCCATAACATTGGAGCAATTCTACCATGTGGCCGGCGCCGAAACCCAAGTATGGATCCGGACTCCGTGGTCTCAGCCCACACCAACCTGACCACAGCTCCTGTCCACCAGAGCAGCTGCACACCACCTCCTCTCCCGGGAACAAGGCCTAAATCTCCAGCCCCAATGGGCAACCTTGCCTCCTCTTCATGGAGGTTAAGGTTGGCCCCCAGCAGGGGTAAAGCTGCTACCCCGACCCCGTTGCCATACCAGCAACAAGACAAATGTATAACCAGTGTTCCCTCCTTCTCATCTATCTGTTTTAGATACAACCAACAGAAGCACCAGGCCAAGTCATGCCCATCGGCAATGGAGTGTGACGTGGCGGCGTGCAATTGGAGTGGGTAAGCGTGGGGGAAAATGGTGGGGAGGGGCATTGTATTAATGCAGTTTTAGGCAAGGTGACAACCCATGCATTAGTGGACACCGGATGTGAGCAGACCTTAATTAACGCAGCTGCCTGGGTGGTGTGTGTAACTATGTTTTTGGATGAGCCTTTGTGCTCCTCCCACCCCTCTCTCAACTGAGGCTAGGTGGCGATCTCCTGCGTCCATGGAGATATGACAACATACCCCACCCTAAAAGTATTTTTATCGATAGGAACGATAAAACACCACCTAATAGCTGGGGTGGCGGAAGGACTACCACACCCAATAATTCAGGGTCGAGACTGGCCAAGTTATGGAGAATTGATCAAATTAATGGCAATCTCGACCGCAAAGGTAAACGTGGCAGAAAAAAAGAAAAAGGAACGGATAGTTTCCTGTTAAGCCAAAATGTTTTCTCTTATTTTTGATCCTAGAAAAACGAGTAGAGAGAGGAGGATTGCAAAATGGGAGGGAGCATCACTAAGACAAGGCTGGGGTCTGGTGGGAGAATGCGCAGATAGTAACAAACGCTAGTCAAAAGGAGTCGGAACGCAGTGTGACTGAGAGAGCGAGGTTACTGGGCCAGGCCCTCTCAATATACCGGGCATGTGGTACTCATGTGCAGACATAGTGTGGGGCCAACAAAAGGACTCGTCACTAGTGCACGCTTGGGGGCAGGTCCGGTCTATTGAAGGTAAGGCTGTTCTAGGCGCACTAGTGACGATGATACACAAGTATATCTACACTTCAATATCAAGGGGCAATTACTGTATTGGGTAAACCTAGCCGCGGGCACAGGACAGCCTGTAACACAATTATTGGTTCCCTCGTCTTGTCGGACCAAGGTCGTGAGTCTGGTGCATGATATCCCTTTTGCGGGGCACCTCGGAGCTGACGAGACAAGGGACAAGATATTGGCTCAGTTCTATTAGGTAGGTCTTCATACTGATGTGTCGATATGTAGCCACATGTCCAGACTGCCAGAGAGTACCGCCCCGCCCGTTTGGTTCCACTGCCGATTTATTTCCACTCCTTTTGAACACATTGCAATGGACTTAGTGGGCCCTTTGCTACCTTCTTATTCCGGATATACGCATATATTAGTAGTGGTAGATTATGCAACACGATACCTGGAGACAGTTCCATTGAGGTCCACTATTGCTGCTGCGATAGCCACAGAGTTAGTATAGATTATGGCTAGAGTAGGAATTTCTAAGGAGATCTTGACTGATCATGGAACCAACTTTCTGTCTAACACGTTACAGCAGGTGTATAAAATATTAAAAAATACGTCCCTTCAGGATGTCTGTTTATCATCCACAGACAGACGGTTTGGTGGAATGCTTTAATCAGACCTTGAAGCAGATGTGGAGACGTTTTGTAACGCAAGAGCAAAAACATTGGGCATTGCTTCTTCCCTACCTCCATTTTGCAGTGAGAGAGGTGCCACAGAGTTCGACAGGGTTCTGCCCCTTCGAGCTCTTGTACGGCCGACAGCCTCACGGTATCCTCAATCAGTTGAGAAAGGGGTGGGAGGAGCACAAAGGCTCATCCAAAAACCTAGTTACACAAGTGCTCCTACTGAGAGAGAGCCTGGATGTGTCCCAGGACAACCTTAAATTGGCTCAGCACCGGCAACAGCAGCATTACAATAAAAATGCATTAATTCAAACCTTTAAAAAGGAGGCAAGGTAATGCTGCTGCTTCCCTCCTAAGAATCGAAATTATGTGCTAAATGGCAGGGGCTATATGAAGTGATTCGAGCTATAGGAAAGGTGAATTATGAAATTAGACAGCCCGATTGCCGTAATGAACGTGAAATGTATCTTGTAAATTTATAAGACTAATGGATCAGGTTTTATGCCCACATCATGAATATGCAGCAGCTTGTATTGATGACGTGGTTATTTACAGCTCCACCTGGCTAGAGCATGTGGCTAGGATTACAGCCGTCCTTCATTCTCTAAGGGTAGCCTGGCTGAAATCAAACTTGGGGGAAGAAGATAGGAGACACTTTTTTACACAGAGAATTGTGAGGGTCTGGAATCAACTCCCCAGTAATGTTGTTGAAGCTGACACCCTGGGATCCTTCAAGAAGCTGCTTGAGGAGATTTTGGGATCAATAAGCTACTAACAACCAAACGAGCAAGATGGGCCGAATGGCCTCCTCTCGTTTGTAAACTTTCTTGATCCCAAAATCTCATCAAGCAGCTTCTTGAAGGATCCCAGGGTGTCAGTGCAACAACATTACTGGGAATTGATTCCAAACCCTCACAATTCTCTGTGTAAAAAAGTGTCTCCTATTTTCTGTTCTGAATGCCCCTTTATCTAATGGTGACCCCTGGTCCTTGTTTCTTTTTCAGGCTGAAAAAGTCCCTTGTCGACACTGTCAATACCTTTTAGAATTTTGAATGCTTGAATTAGGTCGCCACGTAGTCTTCTTTGTTCAAGACTGAACAGATTCAATTCTTTTAGCCTGTCCATATGACCCTTTTAAAAACTCTTTCGCGAGCAATATCTTTTTTATAGCGCTTTGACCAGAACTGCACGCAATATTCAAGATGACCATTTTACTGCATTGTACAGTTTTAACATTACTTCCCTTGATTTAAATTCAACACTTTTAAATTTAACACTGGCTCAGTATCAGAACTTTATTGTTGGGGTTCCTCGGGCTTAACCGGCTGACGGAGGAGGAGCAAACATTGAAAGAATATAAGACTTAATCAAAAACACGTGCATACGGTTTTAGTCTTGCTGAGTGGGGTCTTGAAACCTAGTAACCCAAATTTTTTTTGTTTAAAAAAAAAAAAAAAAAAATTAAATGAAACTTCCTACTTTTCCCTTCCCAGTTTGTTGGGTTATTGCTTTTTGTTTTTTTGTCAACCCAATTTGGTACCGAAGGTAGGCTCAGGCAAACATGTGGCGTATTAAATAATTATGACGAATGGGTCTCAAACGGGTGAAACTCGTGTTGAGTTATTACGAGAGTTTAGCTGTTTTTTTTTTTTAATTTTAATCTGACCCATAATTTGACCCACCAGTTAACTCAACCTGTATGCCACAGTTGACCACACCAAAAAGAGTGCTCCAAATTTAATTAAATAGTCAGCTGAGTTTAAGGGGGCGTTTTGATACTGTTAAGCGAAGGCTGCCAGGCCCCCACTCTCACCAAGAGAATTCACCAAGAGATTCATCTTCCATACCGATACGTTGGATGTGGGTTTGGGTGCAGTCTTGTCTCAAAAGATTGACGGAGTAGAACACCCGATATTGTACATCAGTAAAAAGATGCTCCTTTGGGAGTGCAACTACTCTGTAGTCGAAAAGGAGTGTTGGGCTATTAAATGGGCTGCTTACTCCTTACGATACTACCTTCTGCGACATTCATTTGATCTGTCACAGACCACACCTCACTCAAGTGGTTAAGCACAATGACGGGTAGCAATGCCTGGATAACTCATGGTATCTGGGTTTGCAGCCCATCATGTACCACATTGTATATCGTGCAGGGAAAGACCACCGAAATGCGGGTTATTTTTCCCGGGAGGGGGGAGTAATGAGAGGTAAATTCAGCTGAGTGTTCCTTCGACTGTACTCTGAGAGGTGGGATATGTGACAGAAGGACAATGATTCTTGATTGTAAATCTCCCTCCTGACTTGTGAGGGCACTAAGTAACAGGAACAGAATATTCTAGACTACTTAACCTGACACTTTTTTTTCCGATGGTTAAAAGGAAGTCGGTCATATAGAAGAGAGACAGAGCTTCAGTACACTAATTCATTGACCCGGAGGGCGAATGATGTGGCAGCAGCAGATCATAAATGCAGCTGCAATCGTTTACCAAGGGGTCATGAGTGACTGTATAAACAGGGGTTGAAGCAATGTTATCAGTTCCTTCACTTTGGTTGGTATTAGGTAACCGGGAGGACCTGTATTGTTGTTGGATAATCGTTGGATAACATTTTTTTTTTTTTTTTTATTTGCATCACAAATAAAACTGTATTTGCACCACTAGCACGAATTCACGCACTAACAGACTATGTGTTTTGTCTGGGTATATAATAAAAACAGGATTATTTTTTTGCTGGGCAACACAGGGATTATAAATTAAGTAATACACACCACTGTATTACTTACCTTCATTATTATTTACTGTTTGTTTTGCCGTCAGGCACTGGACTTAAAAATAAATAAAACAAACTGTTCTTTAATTACCTGCTCCTTCATACTATCAACTACTTTGCAACACTCCTCCAAAGTAATTTCCCAGTGGAGATTGTGAGGGCACCCTTCTGTTTTTACACTAATAATTGAACCGCTTATCCAATGGCAATGACATTTGTAGCCCAAGTTTGTGATGATCTGCTGTGGTGCTGACCTACTTGCACACTGGCCTCAATGTTCTTTTTACCAGAGACAATATGCATAAGGAACTCTACTGTGTAGAGCACAGTTATCTGAACCGAAGTAAATACCTTTAAACTACGGATTTTTGAGCTTCATTCCAACCTAGAGATGATAAACATAAAAATTAGCCCATTACACCTCTGCCTAGCTTGTTTTTACTGAAAGTTTGAGTGTGTGAGTTGATGGGGGTGTTAAGAGAATATTGGATCGTTTTATGGTGTTACAAAATAATAGTATTTCTCTTGGAGTACAGATGTTGATGTTGTGTGTGTAGGTGCGTGCATGCATGCAGAGTGCTGAAATGTTAAGGGTCGTTAGCATGCTGCAGGAGGAAAGGAAAATCCACAAAGTGCTGCAATAATTGCTGATTGCATAAAGCCAAAGTGAATACTCTAAGCCCTAAACCTCATTTGGTAAAAATGAAACAATTTCAGTACAGAGAAAAATCAATCTGCAAATCGAGTGTTCTCCGACAGCATTCCCGGTGCCTCCATTCTGTGATCACACACACACTCTCTCTCTCTCTCACACACACACACACAGATATCTCTGTCTCACATGCAAATAGGGTGTGTATTCAAAGCGCTCAGTCTCACCAAGTTTACATATCCACTGCAAGCGTATTCTATTTATTCTTCATTGTTTACACCAAGTGCTTCAGGGCTGTCAAAATGGTTTGGTTTCCCAATGAGCGTCCAGGACTCAACCAAAAGAAAAAACTTATCTTCTGTTGGCCTGCTTGCTGTGTGGGTGGCATAAACTCCACTCTGTTTTGTGTGAGAGTGGCATGGAATCCACACTGTGTTTGGTGTTGGATGGTATGGACTCCACTGTGTGTTTGGTCTGGGGTGGTGTGAACTCAACTCGATGCCTGGAGGTGTCCTGTGAGACCCCTGCAATGTCCAGGCAGCACTTAACCAAGACACGATTTTGAATATTCATATAGAACTTTAGAACAAACAAAGCTTCAGTGAAGAAGACATGAAAAAGGAAATTCATTTTTCTTGTGGTTGAGGCACAGACATTACCTGCTAAGCTCAGAGTTGCAGCTTTGCATGTTTTTGGTGCAAGCACAAGCATTGCTTCATTATTATCTGAAGTGTCTGCTGAAGTAACTTACAAAAAAATAGATGGTGAGTAAGTAGATTCAAGAAAATGCACAGAGTCCTTTTCTTCAATCAGTTGCCAGGTTTATTGAAATATGCAGGGAGTCTGGTCCCAGGTACAGGACATACAGAATACTCATCATTACAATATTTGCGTGACATTAAATACCCTTCTGTATAGATGGTCCACCTCCCCTTTCTCTGACATTAACCAATGGTCAAGGTACAGCACTTTATTCTGTTAATTTAGTGTGTGTGTGTGTGTGTGTGTCTGTATGTATGTGTGTGTGTGTGTGTGTGTAGTCTAATGTGACAACCTCTGAACTCAGTGCATTCTTCACACTCCTGGAGACAAAAGGTCCATACATCTGCCTTTTGTTATCTCCTTGCGACCCCCTTTGATGCCAGTGGGATTATCTCTTTTGATCTCTCTGAAGTCTAGAGCCTGTTCCCTTCTAGTCCACAGCATTGTTATCTCATTAGCTTGCAGTCATTGTTGGGCAGTTTGTAGACGCATCGTCTCTATCAGTGGTTAGCAGTACATGCAATTTGAACCAAACAGTCTGCTATCTGCAATATTAGTCTCTTTTCAGAAAAGAACACCAGTATAGCTCTGCTAGTCCACATGCGTAGCAAACCCCTAATCAATTCTCAATCCATGTTTTCCAACATCTGCAGAGGATGTAAATGTCAAGATACCAACCTGCTTTAGTCTGCAATGTGTCATTGGCTGTTCATAAGGTACTGTGCAGTGTGTAATTGGGCGTTCAAGGTAAGGGACTGTGTGATGTGTGTTCCTCCTTATAACTAGAATACAAGTGTTAGTTCAGTCATTATGGGGCAAGTGGGAGCCCATACCATACCTCTTTATAACCTGCAGTATAAAGGGACGCCTTATAATGAGGGAGCACTTTAGTAGACTTCTCAACACGACTGAGAAACGTTTCATGCAGTTTAAAAACATTAACTGCAAACATTAAGTTACTGTTGTAGTATCACTTTGTGTAACTTAGTGCACCGTTGGTGTGAGATGCATTAATAAACCCTTGAGCTATTGATAGTTCTTTTTTACTATCTACTAACCTTTTTCTTTTCTACTATCTACTAACCAGCTTTCTATTATTTATTCATTTAGCGGATGCCTGTATCCAAGCCCACCAAATTTGGAACCCTACGGGGGACGTCCCCCTCATTCTGAAAGTGAAATGCAAGCACTGTAAAGCACAGAATCAGTTAAAGGGTGGTTTCCATGTGCAGTTTCTTAACATGTTATCTGCTTCCAACACTCAATAAAGCAGTGTATTGTTGCATTGTCTAGGGCTACTGATTTTCCACGATCGTGGGATCACGGACGGAATCACGGAATTAGGCATTGGGAACAGAATTGGCATTTTGGCAATGGAATTCTGCTTGCAACTGCACCTGTAAAAAATAAAATGAAAAAAAAAAAACTGCTCAGTCATTTTTTTTACTGCTGTTATTCTATAAAAAATAATGGATTGCTTTGAAAACTACACTACTCAGAAGCTCAGCAGTGATGCTTCTATAAAATGTTTTAGTGTGTTTATTTGGATCATTGGATAACGAGAAAACGGGTGGTTTTGTGTGCGTTACGCTGATGGACTGTGTCTTCGCTGCGGCGCTGTCTGTGTGCTGTGTGAGTAGAGTTTCTTAAAAAAGCAACTAGCTGTTTTGTGAGTTCTGTTCTGTGAAATAATTTTCACAGAGTTGTATATACATAAAAGTGAAAAGTACCTGAAAAAAATGATCGTCAATCCCCCAATTTAAAAAATAAAAAAAAAATTATGTATTCATTTATTTAGTTATCCTCGTAAATCTGTTACTCTGTCACCTGCTCAATACAAGGAAACGACACATGGTTGAGGTGAAACCTTTAGTTTTATAACTTTATTATTTCTAATTTATCATTAACTCCTTAATAATACTACATACTCAGTGTGAGTTTTGTTTTTTTACTTGTGTTGCTATAACATGGCTGTCTGTACTCTATCTACTGTAGTAAGAACAGAAATGAGTGGACCAATAAATACTTTTTTACTTTACCAACTGTACCGAACTCAAAGCCACTGTGTTTATTGTGCAATGAATGTGTGTCAGTGGTTAAGGAATGCAATATGAAAAGGCATTTTGAAACCAGACAAGGAGCTCCAGAGAGCACAGTAGTTAGAAGCGCAAAAGTAGAAGCGCTGATCTCTTCTTAACAATTATACTATTGATATGTCACATACATTTTAAAATGTTTGTAATGATAAATTCTCACACTTATGTAATTAACTGCTATTCATATGGTAAAATGTGTAAGTCTTATTCAGTGCATGAATATTACGTGATGTAATATTTATTATTGCTTAATGTGCAGAGTAAAATACTCTGGCCTGCCTACTGCTAACTTTTTTTCCAATCTGGCCCCCTTAAATTAAAAAAAAAAAACTAGCTGAAGAGCCCTGCTCTAACTAAGGCAACTCTGTCTGTCCAGGGTATACGAGAAACACATGCAAGCAGTTTTACTGCAAATACAGCATAAACCAGTCTGTGTTGTTGCAGGTGAAATTACAGATGGGAGAGGTAAAAGTGCCCTGAACGTTGTATTTAATTTATAATTTCATGAAAATTGTATATTCTTATAATAATGCCTCCTTGTTTTCAACTCGACTGTATATTGTAATGCCAGCAACAAGCTGTTTTTTCAAAACACCTTTATTTGTTGACTGATCTACAGTAAGTTGAATGCTTTAAGAAATATTTTTTCCTGAAAACTACAGTATCTCAGGGACTTAAAAAAAATTCAAAAGTACATTCGTGGAAAAGTACAGAGCAGTTAGAAGCAGTAAGGAGAAATTACATTTTTTATAAATCAATAAATCTGAGAAAACCCAACAGAGCTGTGTGTACAGTGCCGCACAATCCAGGACTTGGTTAAACTAGTAAGTACGCTAGAAATGGAGCTGCAAGAAATGAGACAGCAACAGGATCTTGAGGAGCTGGCACACCCACAATTCATGGAAGTCAGCACCCTAACAGACTGAAAGCCACCAGGGAGATAGAAGCTGGGTTCAGGTAGGCAGAAGCAGGGGGAAAAAAGAAACTTCTTCAAACACAACCACCAGAAACCGCATCAAAATTCAGATCATCAAAACCAACATCAAGAGAACAAAAGGAACAATATCCAGGACCCTATTAACAGAGGTGGCCAGACAGCAAAAAGAAGGGAGGCCATGATTGTTGGGGAGTCCATATTGAGAAACACAGCAAGTTCAATTCGCAGTTTGGATCCCCTTACTACAACAGTGTGCTGCCTTCCAGGAGCCATTGTCATGCACATCACTGAGAACGTGGACAGCCCGGTAGTAGTCATCCACGTCGGTACAAACAACATAAGTAAAATAAAAATAAACAAATCCCCTGGACCGGATGAGATCCTCCCAATAGTACTCAAAGAAATGAAAGAAGTTATTTACAAACCGCTAACCAAGATCATGCAGCAGTCTGTTGACACGAGTGGTACCGACATACTGGAGAATTGCAAACATAATACCGATCCACAAAAAGGGAAACAAAACCAAACCAGGTAACTACAGACCAGTAAGCCTGACTTGTATTATATGCAAACTTATGGAAACTATAGGAAAATCACTTATATGGTAGCAGTATACTGGGAGACAGTCAGCACGGTTTTAGGAAAGGGAGATCATGTCTAACTAACCTTCTTGATTCTTTTGAGGATGCAACATTGACAATGGATAATTGCAAAGCACATGACATGGTTTATTTGATTTCCAAAAAGCTTTTGACAAAGTCTGGCATAAAATATTAATTCTCAAACTGAACACAGTAGGGATTAGGGAGTGGTTACCATGTAGAAAACAGAAAGTATTGATTAGAGTAGAAACCTCCAAATGGAGCGAGGTAACCAGTGGAGACCCACAGGGATCATTATTAGGTCCTCTGCTATACCTAATCTACATTCATGATTTAGATTCTGGTGTAGTAAGCAAACTTGTTAAATTTGCAGATGACACAATAATAGGAGGAGTGGCAAACACGTTGCAGCAGCAAAGGTCGATTCAAAGTGATCTAGACAAGATTCAGAATTGGGCTGACGGCAAATTTCATTTAATAGACACAAGTGTAAGGTACTGCACGCAGTCAATAAAAATGTGCATTTATAAATATATGGGAGATACTGAAATTGAAGAAGGAATCTATGAAAGAATGGAAAATCGGGAGCCCTAATTGACTGTCCATTTGATGCACCCTGCTGCCCAAATATTGAGCCACTGTACTCCAAACCAACTTTCGAGAGGCACTCAGGCACACTCTGAGCACTCACTCTAGGGTGAGAGAGAGTGAGAGTGAGAGAGAGAGAGAGTCCCTGTCAGGGACGCTCAGAGCACTCACTTCAGGGTTTTGAATTCTGGGAGAGGAGAGGGAGTCCCTGTCGGGCACGCTCAGAGCACTCACTTCAGGGTTTTGAATCCTGAGAGAGAGAGAGGAGAGCGAGTCCTTGTCGGGGCACGCTCAGAGCACTCTCTTCAGCAGACTGTGTGTCTTTCTAATCAAGATGTTGAAACTTGAGAGCAATGTGGAAATACCTGTTTAGTGAAAATACACAATGTGACTGACTGCACAAGTGTTTTGCTTTTGAATTCTAATGCAAACCTAGCTTGAGATCCAAGCTGGGTGCAGGACGTGTGTTGAGTTTATCAGGTCAGAACACTCCAGTCCAGGAGGCCCGTTATTATCCCTACTGGGAATGTAGTGCAGACGGCCATACACAAGTAGTGCCTTCATGTGACACTCGAATTTTACAACCAGAGAACCGCTTTGACTTGTCGTGATGTTCACTGTGTGCTTAACCTAGCCCTTGCAAGGAATTATGTGGATACAGTATGTGCTGTGTAGTATAATGACTAACTTTAGAATACTTTCTCTCTAGTCTCCTGGCTATTCTTTGTACCCAGTTCTTGTATGTCTGGGGCAGTTGTGTTGTTGTTCTAGCTGCTCCCACGATAACGTCTTTCATTGAAGAGGTCTGCACTCTCCTCCACAACTGGATGGCTTCCTGACCTGATCATTTCACAAAAGGGGGTTCAAGATTTGGGCTCGACTTTGTTCATACCAGCAAGTTATTGTGTAATGTGGTTGTTGCAGTGTAGCTATTGTATAAAGTGTGTTTAACTCTTAGTACTAGCCGGGGTTTTATTATCACTGGTCCACTGTGTCTTGTTGTTTCAGTCCTTTTGTTATAAAAAACATAAAGTTTACAAATGAGAGGAGGCCATTTGGCCCATCTTGCTCATTAGGTTGTTAGTAGCTTATTGATCCTAGAATCTCATCAAGCAGCTTCTTGAAGGATCCCAGGGTGTCAGCTTCAACAACATTACTGGGGAGTTGATTCCAGACCCTCATGATTCTCTGTGTAAAAAAGTGCCTCCTATTTTCTGTTCTGAATACCACTTTGTCTAATCTTCATTTATGACCCCTGGTCCTTGTTTCTTTTTTCAGGTCGAAAAAGTCCCTTGGTCGACATTGTCAATACCTTTCAGAACCTTTCAGTCTTTGTTCAAGACTAAATAGATTCGGTTCTTTTAGCCTGTCTGCATATGACATGCCTTTTAAACCCGCAATAATTCTGGTTGGTCTTGTTTGCACTCTTTCTAGAGCAGCAATATCCTTTTTTATAACGAGGTGACCAGAACTGAACACAATATTCTAGATGATGTACAGTTTTAACATTACTTCCCTTGATTTAAATTCAACACTTTAAACAATAGGGCTGGGATGATAGTGTTTTTACTATCGATGCATCTTTTTCATAAAGACCTGATGCATCATTTTTTCAGAATGCAAAAGAAACATTTAAATAAGTACACATACACCCACCCCTCATTGTATCACCCTCACTATACGGTCCTGGAGTTGTCTTCACATTTTTTACTGTCTAACTCTGCGTATGCCTTAGCTGCAACATACTGGGCACTTACAATTACTGTGTTTTATTTCGTACTGCATATCGCAAACAATAATATACAAAACTATTAAAAGAAACAAAGAATTACAATAGTACTGTTAACATATACACACCTGTATTGCACAATAACACAAGGCAAATTAAATACCTACTTGCTGAAGCGGTTTTTATTTTAGCCAACAAGGTGTTTACGTGTGGCAGCAATGCACTAGCAAGGGTCATAGGGCAGTGACGTTGGCTCCCAAGCAAAAAGCCTCTATGTTGGGAATGAATTATTTCAATGCAGCGGGTTTGTGCTTTTGATAAAGGAGAGGAAGACTCATGAAATTAATTGGAGATTAAAGTTGATGAGAATTACCCCCCGCTGTACAAATGAAAATGGTGTTCTGCTTTTTATACGAGAAAAAGCAGGCTACGTAGAGGATTTATACTGGACCCTGATGCACCAGATAAAACGAGGAAGTGGTTGTACATCAATTTATTTGTTAGCCTATTTCTTTTTACGGTTCTCTCTCTATCGCAGTCTTCGATATTAATTAACGGATTTATTTTGGACACTGACACCCGCTATATATCGAGTGGGTGGTGCATTTTCATTAAATCTAATCACGAAAAGTAAACGTTCCTCCAGTTGAAGTTAAAGCTACACATTTCTAATTATTTATGTCTAATCACACTGTGGCTGAGGTTCCCCACAAAAAGTTAATAAAACATTGCAAATATTACTGTCTTACCTTTAAGATGTGTTGACAGCAACTGGATTAGAGAAAAAAAAAAAAAAAAAAAAACTCCAACAGGGAACACAAGAATAACTATTTACAAGTCCAACATAACAAAGTCTGTGCTCTCTCCAGAGCTTATTTTCTGTTTTTATTCAGAAATATTATAGCATCCACATTCTCCGGTTTCAAAGAAGAATGGATTTTGTTCACAAGCATCCCTGCTTTGCTGAACACACGCTCTCTCGGGACCGATGTTGCAGGGATACTTGACATGCTCTTTGCCAAGGCTGCTAGGTTGGGAAAGCGTGTCTTGTCATTTTTCCACCAAATCAATAACTGGCCAGTTTAATTCAAGAAGGCATACAAACATGTAATAAACTTTGTTTCACCTTGTTAGTACACCCTGTATTAACTTGAGTGTTGCTTTTTTTATGTTGAGCATTTCTCATTATTTTCTTTTTAAAGGACTTGTTGTAATCTCACTCATTTTAAAATCGCTTGCAGAAAGCAAAGGCATTGCTGGCGTAATCAGTTATTGAGTCTAAGGGGGCGATTACTTTTTCACACTGGGGCATTGGGTGTAACATAACTTTAATAAATGAAATAAGTATCAATTTTCTGTTTTTTATTCACTTAGGGTGCCTTTTATATAATATTAGATTTTGGTTGAAGATCTGATAACATTCAGTGTCAAAAATATGCAAAAATGCAGAAAATGAGACGGGGCAAATAATTTTTCACGGCACTATATATGTTTTTCTTTACTGCCTTGCAGTTTAAAACGAAAAAGTAGTAGCAGCGTGATTCCTCTACCAGGACCCAGCTCTGCAGGGTCCCGCTGTTGAGTTGAATCAGCAGGTTTATTTTAGCCCTTGGTCTTATTTTTGTGCTTGGTCACCTGCTTGGCATTGGAAATGTGTCACTTTATTCCTAGATAATACGCCACAGCTCCTTGAGCCTGTGCTCCACTCTGGCATACGCTATGCGGTGCCACATGGTGTGACTGCACGTGGTCCAGGACCAGGTTATCGCCGCTCTGCACCATGGAGCAGCACCGTGCGCTCCCCTGTACTGCTGTCCTGATTGCCTACTGCAGTCACTCAAGCTATGTATCCACCCCAATGTATGTTATGCACCACCCTGGGTTGTGTTGACTTCACACGTCCATGCCTCAGTGCTTGGCGCCACAGCATATCGACGATGCTTCGGTGCACCAGTAGTGTATTCTACCTCGCTTGGTGCCCTCGATGCGTCTGCACCCTTGGTGCCTGAGTGCTTCAATACACGGCTGAGCCATATGGTGGCTCTCCAGGCTGTTGGCCCGGTTATCACATTGGACTGGAAGAACCTGTTCCACATTCCTATTCCTATTCCTATGGGTCCAGCGCACAGGAAGTATCTCCCCTCTGCCTTACAGGGGAGCGTCCTGAGTTTCCGTGTGGCGATTCAGCTTCTCCTTACCCCCGCACGTTTCAAAGTGCATGGATGCCACCTTCGCTCCCTTGCGGCGGTAAGTGATGGTACGACTGGTTGATCTGCCCAGTCGCTGGAAGGAGCACTGGCCCACACAGCTATTTGTGATGAAGCATGCGTTTGAGACTGGGTCTCTCCCTCAGCGATGCTAAAGCCAATTAATAGCAAGCTTACCTGTCGAACAACAGAGTAGCAGCTCGCCAGCACCAACTCTCCCTGTTTCAACATGGATCGAGGGTGCCCCTTGTCGTAGCAATATCAGTATCGGGATGGGCTTACTGCATATGTGCCTGCTGCAAGCGTGGCTCAATGCATTCCATCTGCATCCCAAGCGTGACAGACACAGTCGTCTGACAGTGTGTCTTGCTTGCTCCGCGGCACTGCGCTAGTGGAGGGCTACCTCTCATCAGTCCGAATGGGAGTAGTTTCCGACCGGACGCCTCCAACTCAGGTTGGGGCACGGTCTGCAAAGGCAAAGGAGTCAGTGGGCCCTGGTTGGACGTCCCTGCATATCAATATGCTAGAGCTGCAGGCGGTGCTCCTTGCCTGCAGCGCTTCCTACCCGTAGTGCGGAACAGACATGTGCTGATCCGCACAGACAACACATCAATGGTGTCTTATGTCAACCACCAGGGTGGCCTTCAGTCCCCGGTGCTGCATCGCCTAGCTTCAGGCTTCTGATTTGGGCACAACAGAACCTACTGTCCCCTCAGGCGACGCATGTTCCAGGTGTGGAGAATCGGGCAGCGGACCTCTCTGCATCCGTCGGAGTGGCGGCTCCACAGGTGGTGGAGAGCATTTGGGAACGGTTCAGGAAGGCGCAGGTCGATCTCGTCACCTTGGCATAGATGACACACTGCCCCCTGTGGTAATCCCTCCACCGCTGCGGCGGTCTACTCAGCGTCGATGCCCTAACCCATATATGGCCCAGAGCGCTCCTTTGTGTGTTCCCGCCTCTGCCATTACTCCCGGCCTTTCTCGAAAAGGCCCAGTCAGAGAAGGCGTCAGTTCTCCTAGTGGCCCCCAAGTGGCCCAGAAGAATCTGGTTTTCATCCCTGTGCCGGACATTGAACGGTCCTCCCTGGGAGATCCCGCTTCACTGAGATCTTCTCAGCCAGGCAAGAGGCACACTTTGTCACCCGGAGCCGGGCAGGCTCCAGTTGTGGGTCTGGCCCCTGGAAGGGACCGCTGGTCAGCCTTATGGCTGTCGGACGCGGTCATAGGTACACTGCACAAGGCTAGGGCGCATTCCACTAGGTCGCTGTACAACTATAAGTGGAAATATTTTCAAGATTGGTGCAGTACTAATAGTCATGATCCGATCTCTTGTCCCATGCCTGTCATCTTACAGTTTCTGTAAGATCTGCTTGTAGCTGGTAGATTACTTTCCACACTGAAGGTTTACCTAGCGGCTATTTCTGCTTGAACTGCCCCCATTGACTCAGTATCCCCGGGCACACATTTTCTGGCTGCCTGGTTTCTCCGAGGCGCTCGGTGATTGCGCCTCCTAGTAGGGATACTCTCCCCTAATGGAGCCTTGAGATTGTACTGGAGGCTCTCACGCAGGCCCCATTTGAGCCTGTATACTCCACTGAGTTGAAGCACCTGTCCATGAAGACAGCCTTTTGGCTTGCACCTCCGAAAAGCAGGTTAGTGAGCTAAGGGCGCTGTCTATGCATAGCTCCTGCATGCGTACAAACCCTGCTTTTCTCCCTAAGGTGGTTACAGCCTTCCACATAAATTGGTCTGTGGAACTGTAGTCCTTTCATCCTCCACAGTTTGCTTCGGAGGAGGATAAGAGGTTGAACCTTCCCTGCCCGGTACGGGCATTGAGATGTTATGTGGATAGAACCAGTTCTTCATCTGCCATGGAACACGGACCCTGGGACAGGCCCTCTGAAGCAGCGGCTGTCGCATTGGATTGCGGACACAGTCTCGACTGCGTATGATGGTGTTGGCTTAGCCCCGCCTGGGCGGGTAGCCGCACATTCCACGAGAGGTGTGGATACGTCATGGGCCCGTCATGATTGTTAGTAGCTTATTGATCCCAGAATCTCATCAAGCAGCTTCTTGAAGGATCCCAGGGTGTCAGCTTCAACAACATTACTAGGGAGTTGATTCCAGACCCTCACAATTATCTATGTAAAAAAGTGCCTCCTATTTTCTGTTCTGAATGCCCCTTTGTCTAATCTCCATTTGTGACCCCGGTCCTTGTTTCTTTTTTCAGGCTGAAAAAGTCCCTTGGGTCGACACTGTCAATACCTTTTAGAATTTTGAATGCTTGATTTAGGTCGCCACATAGTCTTCTTTGTTCAAGACTGAACAGATTCAATTCTTTTAGCCTGTCTGCATATGGCATGCCTTTTAAGCCCGGAATAATTCTGGTCGCTCTTCTTTGCACTCTTTCTAGAGCAGCAATATCTTTTTAATAGCGAGGTGACCAGAACTGCACACAATATTCAAGATGAGGTCTTACTAGTGCATTGTACAGTTTTAACATTACTTCCCTTGATTTAAATTCAACACTTTTCACAATGTATCCGAGCATCTTGTTGGCCTTTTTTATAGCTTCCCCACATTGTCTAGATGAAGACATTTCTGAGTCAACAAAAACTCCTAGTTCTTTTTCATAGATTCCTTCTCCAATTTCAGTATCTCCCATATGATATTTATAATGTACATTTTTATTTCCTGCGTGCAGTACCTTACACTTTTCTCTATTAAATGTCATTTGCCATGTGTCTGCCCAGTTCTGAATCTTGTCTAGATCATTTTGAATGACCTTTGCTGCTGCAACAGTGTTTGCCACTCCTCCTATTTTTGTGTCGTCTGCAAATTTAACAAGTTTGCTTACTATACCAGAATCTAAATCATTAATGTAGATTAGGAATAGCAGAGGACCTAATACTGATCCCTGTGGTACACCACTGGTTACCACACTCCATTCTGAGGTTTCTCCTCTAATCAGTACTTTCTGTTTTCTACATGTTAACCACTCCCTAATCCATGTACATGTGTTTCCTTGAATCCCAACTGCGTTCAGTTTGAGAATTAATCTTTTGTGCGGGACTTTGTCAAAAGCTTTCTGGAAATCTAAATAAACCATGTCATATGCTTTGCAATTATCCATTATCGATGTTGCATCCTCAAAAAAATCAAGCAAGTTAGTTAGACACGATCTCCCTTTCCTAAAACCATGTTGACTGTCTCCCAGGACCCTGTTACCATATAGGTAATTTTCCATTTTGGATCTTATTATAGTTTCCATAAGTTTGCATATAATAGAAGTCAGGCTTACTGGTCTGTAGTTACCTGGTTCAGTTTTGTTTCCCTTTTTGTGGATCGGTATTACGTTTGCAATTTTCCAGTCTGTCGGTACCACCCCTGTGTCAAGAGACTGCTGCATGATCTTGGTTAGCGGTTTGTAAATTACTTCTTTCATTTCTTTGAGTACTACTGGGAGGATCTCATCCGGCCCAGGGGATTTGTTTATTTTAAGAGCTCCTAGTCCCTTTAACACTTCTGCCTCAGTTATGCTAAAGTTATTTAAAACTGGACAGGAACTGGATGACATGTGGGGCATGTTGTCAGTATCTTCCTTTGTAAAAACTTGTGAAAAGTAATCATTTAACATATTTGCTATTTTTTTTTCTTCCTCTACGATTTTGCCATTTGTATCTCTTAAACATTTAATCTCCTCTTTGAATGTTCTCTTGCTGTTGTAATATTGGAAAAACATTTTGGAATTGGTTTTAGCTCCCTTAGCAATGTTTATTTCTATTTCTCTCTTGGCCTTTCTAACTTCCTTTTTGACTTGCGTTTGCAGTTCTGTGTATCTTTCTGCGTACTTTCTTTTTGGTCCTTTTTTAATGCTCTGTAAAGTGTCTTTTTTTCGCTGAATATTTTTTTTAATTGATCTATTAAACCATTTTGGCAATTTAGTTTTACATTTAGATTTGTCTACTTTAGGGATATAATTGTTTTGCGCCTCTAGTACTACATTTTTGAAGAACAACCATCCTTCTTCTGTGGGTGTTTTCTCTATTTTACTCCAATCTACTTCTGTTAGTCTCTGTTTCATACCTTCATAGTTTGCTTTTCTAAAATTGTAAACCTTAGCTTTAGTCATTTCTTTTGGGGATTTAAAAAACACTTCAAATGAGACCATGTTGTGGTCTGAGTTTGCCAGTGGTTCTCTGACCTCTGTTTTAGTTATTCTATCTTCGTTATTTGAAAAGACTAACTCAAGGCATGCTACCCACCGGGTTTTTCCATGTTATTTGGGGGAAGTTGAAATCCCCCATTAGTATGGCTTCTCCTTTGCTACACGCATTTCTAATGTCATTGTATAACAGATTATTTTGCTCACCGTCTGAATCTGGCGGTCTATAGCATGCTCCTATTATTATGCCCTTTGAATTTTTGTCCGTTATTTTGACCCATATTGATTCTGCTTTATTTTCTTTGTCCAGGTTTGACACCTGGGCTTCAAGACTGTTTCTTATGTATAGCGCCACCCCTCCTCCTCTTCTGTCTTCTGTCCACAAATATTATATTCGTCCCCATCACTCTCAGACAACCAAGTTTCTGTAACACCTATCGCATCATAGTTACCTGTTAGTGCAGTAGCTTCAAGTTCTAGAATTTTGTTTCTGATACTTCTAGCATTTAGATAAATACATATAATGGTTGTCTTACCTGAGTTGTTGTTGTTGTTTTGATGTTGTTCTCCCTTCTGTTTTTTTGTTGATTTCTCCCCCCTTCCTTTCTAGTTTAAATGCTTCTGAACCTGTTCGAGGATCTTTTCTCCAAGTAGACTGGTTCCCTTGTTATTTAAGTGCTATTTAATATACAGATGGTCCTCGTTGTAGAATGTGGTCCAATGATCAAGATAGGTGAAGCCTTCCCGTGTGCACCACGTCTTCAGCCATGCGTTTTAATTAATTATTTCCAGCTGTCCATATGGTCCTTTGCAAGGTGCCGGTAGTACACCAGAAAATACCACAGTTTTGGTTTTCTCTTTTAATTTCCTTCCTAGCTCTCTGAATTTGTTTTGCAGGGATTTTGGTCTGTCTCTTCCAATGTTGTTTGTACCGATGTGGACGACTACTACCGGGTCGTCTCCTGTTCGTTCTAAGAGCCTGTCCACGTTCTCAGTGATGTGCTTGACCGAGGCTCCCGGAAGGCAGCACACTGTTGTAGTAAGGGGGTCCAAACTGCGAATTGAACTTGCTGTGTTTCTCAATATGGAGTCCCCAACAATCATGACCTCTCTTCTTTTTGTTGTCTGGTCACCACTGTCAATAGGGTCCTGGATGTTGTTCCTTTGTTCTCTTGTTGGTTCTGCTCATCAAAATTCTGAAGTGACTCAAATTTGTTGGTTGTTTTGATTTCTGGTGGTTGTGTTTGACGAAGTTTCTTTTTTTCCCTGCTTCTGCCTACCTGAACCCAGCTGTTCTGACCTTCTATCTCCCTGGTGGCTTTCAGTCTGTTAGGGGTGATGCAGACTTCCATGAATTGTGGGTGTGCCAGTTCCTCAAGATCCTGTTGCTGTCTCGCTTCTTCCAGCTCCATTTCTAGTATACTTACTAGTTTATGCAAGTCCTGGATCGCGCGGCACTTTACGCACACTTGGTTTAGCTCCGCTGGGTTTTCTCGGATTTCCCACATCAAGCAGGTGTCACAGATTACTGGCTTGAAGACCATGTTGAGGTTTTTTTTTTTTTTGAAGTTTAGTTTCTTCTGCAGCCGTCAACCTGCTTTGAAACTGCTTCTAAACTGCTCTGTACTTTTCCACGCCTGTACTTTTCCCACTCGCTGTCGCTTCCACTCGCTGTCCCCGGGAAGACTGCCTCGTTTATCTGCGTTGTTCTGCTGTGCTGTTGGCTCCTCCCCTCGCCCGTGTCTCAGAACGGCGCTGAATTTGAATCAGCTGCTCCGAGTTTCAGCTTATTTGTTATCAGAAAAACACACGCAGCTGTTTGACTTTGAGCTGCTGCTGTGTTTCCCCAATGTCCTCTTTTTTCTGATTAAAGCAATTCAAGATGCAATTTCTCCTTACTGCTTTTAAACTGCTCTGTACTTTTTCATGTCTGTACTTCTCCCACTCGCTGTCGCTTCCACTCGCTGACTCTGGGCTTAGTATTATAGTAGTAGTGGCAGTGGTAGTAGTGACAAATACTGTAATAATAAAAAAAATCAAAGAATAAAAAACAGTACTAATAGTATTAATAATTTAGCTAATGCCTTTATCCAAGGTGACTTCTTTAACTTACTCCAGCAGCTTATATTGTTTGTTTTGGATTGTCCTTTTATTATAGCGAACAAAGGCTTTGGACCGGATTGTTATAGCAAGGGTGTACTCTATTTAGTATTTGACTTGTATGTTTAATATACGACACTTGAACATTTGTTGTTTCATTTTTGTTATTTTCCATCTCCCATAGTGTTCAACATTTAACAGATGGTATAAAGAAGTTTGGATCAGGATCCAGTACCATCTTACAAAAAAGTAATATACTGCAAGTGCACTTGTGCCAAAACTGTCTGGTTTTAGTATAGTATTGGTACCATTATACTTTTTATATTCTTTTTGTAAATAATGCTGTGTAGTTCTCAAATATTTGACATTTCTTAGATTGTATCTTGCTTCTCTTTTGCATACCTGCATTGTCTCTTGCTAGATATACACCTCCAGATTCTAACAGATACTTTTAGAAAACCAGGAGCAACTTCTGCTCTGGATCAAAAAGCTATAATGCTCAGTGGCTGCCCGGCAATGTGGTTAACTGTCGTAAAACTAGTAGAAACGAACTGTCGTGCATATTTACATTATATATTTAGGATTTATGTCACAACTGTGCCCTTAAAATACCCATTATAGCTCATAATGTAATTATTAACCATACTAAACACAATACCTCAATAAGAACTAGTGATTCTGGCTTAATTATCCCTAGATTCATGATGGAAAGAGATTAACAATTAATATTATGCATGCTTAAGTATTTCAAATCAATCATAAATGTGTGTTTGTTATTAGACAAAAAGAAACCTAACAATCCAAATTAGTATTACATGTATTCATATTCTCCAACAAATAAGAATAAAGGTTAGGCTTCATAGTTAAAAACATGTATAAAGATAAAACAAAGTAAAACATTCAAGGAAAAGTAGTGCATTGTTAAATGTTCATAATGAATCCTTGATGTGCTCTCTGGTCATAGAGTTCTGCATTAGTGAAGCAGTCTTTAGTAGTTCATCACTCATTGTTCGGTTTAGTCATGCATTACATATACATGCACTAGCTTCCAAGTGGCTAAGTACGCATATACAATGTTCCAGCATCTAGCTGGATAGACGCACAGTACGTATTGTGACAATATCAATAGCATGGCTTCAGTAAGTAAAGACACAATAGAAGTTTGGTACTTATTCTGTTGGTGCGATGTTTAAAACGAAGTCTTCTTAACACAGCCGTCCTCTCTGTGAAAATGAGTTGTGCAGCAGCACAGCGAAGCATCTCCGTGAAGTGTGTAGGCAAAAGCTTTTCTCGTTCCGGAGGGAGCCCATCTTCTCCGGGACAGCTTTGAAGATTAGATCATTGCATCTTTCAGGTTTATTGGGAAACTTACTTAAAATAACTATTAAACTTGTGTCCACAAGTTATGTAATTAAAATGATTATTAAAGCATTTCAACTAACTTTTAACACAATCATGGTACAACTGCATAGTCACTTGGCTTGGTAAGTTTTATGACACCTTAGGAGACCAGACAATCAGATAGCATTTTGGAAGGCTAGCTTCAAAGAGTTAACACTATGTTTGGCCTGTGGATTTAACCATGAATTTCTTTGACAGAACTAAAACACAAATCTGGGAAAAACAAATGTAAGTCTGTAAAAAGAATGGAATTTTGAAGTTGAAAAAGTGTGTGAACCCTGCAAATGTTGAACTGAAAGATTCACAGCCCAGTAATAATCTTATTAAAGGTAAGCTATGGATAGCATACTGCTTTACGTACAGTATTTAAACCTAAATGGCTGTCAACTTCAGCAGTGCATTGAAAGAAAGGGTTACCATTAACCAATGACCTGTTTCACATTAGCACTATTTTGCCGTGAATGATAGTAAAGCAAAGAAGAAAAAGAATAGGGAATAATAAGTTCCCAGTTTATTTGCCTGTGTGTATTGTACAGTAAGTAGACTGTTAATAAAGGAATGTATTATTGAGTGCTCTGTAACGTGCGGCAGAGAACTTTTCACACGACCGATAAATGCAGGTTTAAACGTCATACCAACAGGATAAAGCAATGCTTGCATCTGTAATTTACCAAAAATTGTGGTTAGGGAAGGGAGTGTGATTCATAACTCTTTAAACCACTGGTAGGACTGGAAATACAAGGAATACTGCTGTGAGAAAATCAATCCAGTAGATCTGTCAGCTTTGTCAGTCGTTCTGAAAGCAGGTGGGGAAGTACTGTAAGGAATGTGCTTTCAGCAAAACGTATAACAAAGCCTTTAAAAACAACCTTACTAGTACCTCCCTTACCAGCAGCATTTTCACAAGCCTGTCTTCCTGTTGATCAGGGTGCCTTTCTGTGTCTCTACTGTATTTTGCACACAGGAAGTAAACAATTTGTTGGGGTTTTATTTGAAAAGCACGCTTGTAGTTTACAGATCTGCTGGGGTTGTGTTTTGGTCCAGATAGTAGAGAGAGTGTTCCTCTTGACAGGAGGGGCTCTTTACAGTTAATGGCTCCTTGTTTCGGAGCATTCAGTCACGTACTCCACTCAAGCAGAGACTGAAAGGTGTGTTCAATTGTTTTAAATAGAGAAACTCATTTCAACTTTGAACTGAGGCATCCAGAAATGAAAGCTATTTTAATGTATTTTTTGATTTTATACAATATTTTTGGTTCTTAACGCCCTTATAGTGTAACTATCTTGCAAACCATAGTCCCTTTCACACTGGCGCCCCTACCCATGGTGAGACAAAATGCACGATGGCTGTTCGTAAGCAGATCAATTAACAAATCGCCTCGTCTGCGTGAAGGTTTCACTTCCGCAAGAAACTTGCCAGTCATTTCATTTTATTCTGTTTAGCGATATTTATGTTGATTGAGACTCTCCATGAGCCAAATTGCAGCAGAGATGAAGTAACATTTCCTCTAATCAACATTTGTTTTGTGTACTTGCTTCTGTCACCCAGGTCTGTCCTGCTTCTTCAAAAAGCATTGTGAAATTGGGTAGTGACCCAGGTAGAGCAAGTCAGTGTGAAATGGGCTTGTGAGTACTGAACACTGATCAAAGCACACACTTACAAAAAACAGGGCTGTGTGGAATATGGAGTTTAGAGCCTTGCTAGCAATGTACATGGAAATAATTAAACAATGGACTACAATCCCAAGGAAAAACTCAGTGATAAAAACACTTCTCTGGAAAACCTTGTTTTTGTTTTCAGATGAGCTGGTATTTGTAGCTGAAATACATTTCTGATCAGATTGTGAATGCATTTGGTTGCACACGTGTGCCTAAAATAACATGATGGTTGCACAAACAACTTGTTTTGGTTGTATATGCAACCAAATTGGGCACACACACACACACACACAGTTCTTCATTTCAGTCATTACAGCTGCTGTCTAGTAAAAGATAACTTTCACATGTTTTAGCCTCTGGCTATATCAACGATGCAGATCTTTTTCAAACATTTCATTTTTCTTCATATTTACAAACCATTCGACAAGAGATGCCTTCCATTTATTATGGCCCTTGAGATACTTTGTTAACAAAAATGCTGGGTGAAGGATTTTTTTTTTTCCTGTACTGTGCGCGCTGGCTGTGTGTCCCGCTCCCTGTACTGTACACACTGGCTTTGTATCCCACTCCCTGTACTGCTGGTTTTGTGTCCCGCTCCCCGGAGGCTCGTCACACAGTATTCGTTTCAGAGAAGTGTGTGCGGCTCTAGCAGTGTTACTGCATTCTTACTGTGAAGTGCAATACTTTGAATTGGCAGAGTTTCCATTTGAGGAAGTCTCTTCTACAGATAGTTCTGGGTGAAAGTTAATGGTTCAGTAAACCTTCTATTATCCAAGTTGATCCTGACCAGGGGGTGTTCGGATAGTCAAATTGATCCAGACCAGGGGGTGTTTGGATAAACAAATTCATCCAGACCAGGTGGTGTTTGGATGATCAAATTGCTCAGATAATCGAATACAGTAATTGAAACTGTTTCACTTTCCTAATCAAGATAGAGATCACATACTGTACACTACTACTGCAGCACCCCTTTACCTTTAAATATATATGATGCTGTACTGTACTGAAGTAGAAGAGATTGAAGGCAGGGCTGACAGGTTACCAAGGGGCTGTTTAATAACAGAGGATCTGTGATAAACTAGGTTTGGAAAAAGTTTAGCTGTACGTAACTCACATTGATTCTGTGTGCTTTAATAAACACAGCTGCACAAGATGGGTTACTACAGACCAGTTTGATTTTATTTGTGTTTTGATGAAGGTTCACAAATATTGCAAAGTGTATTTGAGAAATGACCAGCTTGTATAGCATGTGTCTGAAAGAGATCCTTTTCTTTCACACTATTTTTTAATCAAAGTTCCTATCAGACAGAAATAGCCTGGATTATTGCAGTGTATCCTGTATACATTCATTCTATCAATCAGAAATAGCCTGGATTTTTACAGTGTAAATGTATACACTCATCCTGTCAGTCAGAAATATCTCGGGTTATTACTGTATACTCACAGCAACATGGAAAAAGCAGCTGGTATTCCCTCAGTGTCATATTTTTTCATTGCCAGAGCAAACAGTGTCAAAGCTTTCATATATTTCTATACTGTGCACTGTTCAGTAAACTATAGGCTATATGCTTATACTTCAAGATTGTGCCAAAGGAGGACAGTAAATCTAGTTACCAGCTTGCACAATGGAAAAAAAACAAAACATGTTCAACTCCAGTAGTTGGGACACACAGCTGGCTAATTCCCAGGCCTTCCATGGCATTCACCTCTGAAAGCTGGGTTCAAATCGATATGCTCAGGCCATGATTAAATAAAAAAGTTTGGTGTTCAGCCTAATGTACTCCAGACAGCCCTTGTCTCAAAAGAAAGGGCACGTGGTGTGCTACTGTTAGTCTGCTCCAGGTAACACTCTTGTGGTGTCGTTGTCTGGACTGGGACCCACAGATCTGGACAAGCCCCAACACAAGCTGCTCTTTAAGAGATGTTTGTGTGACCTGAGATTCCTTTACTTCATTCACATGCCCCAGCCCTGTAATAGCTGTATGAATCTGTGCACTCAGTACACTCAGAATGCAAAAATAAATAAATAAATAAATGTGGACTTGCATGTAGCAAAAATTAATTAAGGCACAAAACCATCAGATAGTCGCAAGTTAGAAACAGACTTCTGTACATCTCCACAGAATGCAGTTTCATGTCATAGCCAGCTTTGTGCTGTAAATTGGTCAGTGTTACCAGTTACCAGTCCCTGTTGATGATATTGCAAGTTCCACACTAGAAGAAACATGTTTACTGTGCTGCTGCAGTAGAGCATCTGTTTGCTTGTGTTACTGTGCTGCTGCTACTGCTGTAGAGATTCTGTTTGGTTGTTCAGTATTGCTTCACCCTTTTCAGTGCAGTGCCTTCTTTTCTGATTGCTAATTCACTAATAGAAGCTAGTCTACAGCTTATCAGTGGATTTTGTTTTAATTTAGGTGAAGTCGATATTTTCCACTAGCCTATTACTATTACTACTACTAATTTTTAAAAATTGTATTTATCTTTTATTTTTAAAAAAGACGTTGCTGCGTGTCACCATACAGAATACATCACACGGTATGATAAGCAAATCCCTTTGATGTCCCTTTTTTAATGTTCACAACCAGCAACCTACTATCGTATTAGATAAGGAGATAATTGTGGCAGCCATTGACGTCATTCTGCTTTCCTAGTTGTAGTTGTGTATTCAAAGCCCTGTAAATATGTTGTGTGTGTTTGTGCATGCGTGCGTGCGTGCGTGTGCATAGCCTCCCCCACTGCTGTGTATGAACTCCGAGTCCGGTCTGTGGGCTCTGCAGGTTGCAGGGAGGGGAGAGAGCACGCGGTGATGGGCCTGTCTGGCGCAGACAGAGAACATGCTGTTTCCAGAACACTGTGCTTCTAACAGGGGATTTGCATACAGAACAGGTCCCATTTCCATATCTTAATGCCGGCTGGGTTGTGACCTTGACTGGGGTCTGATTGCACAATACCGGCTTTGTGGAGATTACTGCTGCCTGGGATAAGGGGCTGTACTGTATTATAACGCAGCAGGGAGGGACCTCCGCCACGGGCATTGGCCAGAGGACCTATGCAAAAGCACGTTTTGCAGTAGGGGACTGATTGAGCAGCATGGGAGCTAGGTGTCATTTAGTATCTGAGCAAAGTCTGTTTTACCTTAAAATACCCCAAAATATGGGTTCTTACAGTGGTGACTAGTGGAACATCATTCAGTGATTTTCCCACTGGGGGAAATAGTTGAATAGTGTTGTCCAATTGTGATGAAACTTGCGGAGGACCTTCTTTGGCACCCATTATTGAATAATACATTCAATAATGGGTGCCAAAGAAGGTCCTCCGCAAATTTGGCTGCGGGTAAATGGATGTTGTCAGTATGTCACAATTACATTCTTCTTTAAAATGAAGACGTCTGTCCTTGTATGGAGAGGAGCCGGCTGCAGTTCAGGTTCTATCCCAGTGGAGTGGAGCTGGTTGCAGTGCCGGCCCTATCCTAGTGGAGTGCATGTGGAATGGAGCTGGTTGTAGTTTAGGCTCTATCCTAGTGGAGTGCATGTGGAGTGGAGCTGGTTGCAGTGCAGGCTCTATCCCAGTGGAGTGGAGCTGGTTGCAGTTCAGGCCCTATCCTAGTGGAGTGCATGTGGAGTGGAGCTGGTTGTAGTTTAGGCTCTATCCCAGTGGAGTGCATGTGGAGTGGAGCTGGTTGCAGTGCAGGCCTTATCCCAGTGGAGTGGAACTGGCTGTGGTGCAGGCTCTATCCTAGTGGAGTGGAGCTAGCTGCAGAGCGGTCAGACTGTTACTAGCAGGCTCCAGGAGAGCTTTCCATCAGCTGCAGCGAGCAGTGCACCTCCGTGTTGATCTGGCATTCACACACAGACCCAATTCTTCCAATGAGGGGTCCCCCTGACCACATAGTTTTAAAACACCTGAGGACTCCAGTGAGAGGTGGCTATATTATAAGTAGTTTATAATCCAGGGCTTGTAATGGAATGTGAAACAAACAATGTGATTGGTCGGGCAAGGTTCCAGCTGTTCGTATATTGGGTGGATACAGACAGTTGGAGCCTTGTCACGTAGTTGAAATTCTGTGAGACAGCGCAGTGATTTAGAATAAGTATCGGGAGCCATCTTACTTGCACTCATCCACAGATGTAGAGCTGTAACTATGAAGCTCAGTGACCAATTACCTGCAAAAAATCCCAAAGTAGTAAGTAGACATGCCAATTTGGATGAAGAAGAATTAAATGAACTGGAAGATAGCAAAACAGAAATATACCCAAAAAATAAAATCACTGTCTTTATGCTCACTTGCCCCGACTTTGGCACTTTAAATTATGTATTTTTAACGATTTGATTACGGTTAACAAAAAAAAACAAAAAAAAACAGAAAGACACTTGTGCAAGTTATCCACTCCACTCTGACACAGATCTTGAACAAATTACTGAAATCCGAGATGCCGTAGAATTTCTTTTTATCCTCAGGTCTGTTCTGCTCAGTGTGTTTGCACTGGTAGGAAGAAAAAATAACTCTGTGCCATCTCAACTCTGCCCCCTGGTGTATTTTTTCAATGGCAATGTGCACACCATCAAAAACATTATGTACTTTCTTTTACATGTTTTAACTGAATTAATTTACTCATCTTAGAGTGTAGTTAAAGTTATACATGGGACTGTTTATTTGGTGTAAGGATATTTAATAAAAAACACTAATAATGTTTTGCCTTTAAATATGGTATATGCTTTTTCTTTTCTTTTTTTTTTTTAAATCCACTGTTTTACGTGGATTATAAATACAGTAAGGCCCTTTAGGTCATCTGTATACATTGAATATACAGACTTCTCGGGGGTAGGAAGAGGCCTCCATATACATCGACTATACGGACGCCTCATCCAGCCTTATCAGTGTTTGCTCCAGGACTTAGACTGAGGGTCAGTGTGGCCTCCTCTCAAAATTTTAGGGGGGCATTTTCTTCAGTGAGGGGGTCAATATGTTTGATTTAGAACCAACCACCATTTCCTATTTTTGTTTGTTACCAATAGTTTACTGACCTTTTTGTTTCTGAAGAACAAAAAATAAAACTGTAAAGCTGTAGATACAACCAAGGTGTCTACAATACTCATCTTTGGGGAAAATATTGGGAAATGTGTCACAGTGTTGCTGGGGTATCACTGAGTAGAGGATATTTATTGTAACAAATCACATTAGAACAGGGGTTTTTGATCTTTTTAAGCTGCATACCTCTTTCCAAAAAATGTAGTCCACTGCATACCCCCATCTGAGAGAGTCATAATAAAATGAAAACAGAAATAAAAGGTCTGTACAATAAAATGATGCAACAAAATGTACAAGCCTTAGAGTGTGTTTTGGATACAATTATAAAAGTTACAGTATTATAACGGAAATATATTTTATATTTTCTTTTGGATAAAAATAGTCCCTCAAACAGGTTTCTAGTTGTTGGAAACATCAACAACATTTTATGTAATTTACTAATTTAAATCAACAAAGCCTTCATGCTAGCCTCAATCACTCAGAAATGACATAGGACTATTCCTTGATAGCAAATTGCAATCATGTATTTTTACTGACAATAAAATTACAGGAAAGAAGACAAAAAAAAGTTCACTATCTACACATCTCTACAGCTGACCTCATTACGAAAACATTTTATTGGAGTTTTTAAACTCTTGGTGATTGAAACGTACAGTACTGATGCTAATTAAAAAAATAATAATAAAATGCTTACAGTGTGATGGATGTCCCTGCTTGTTACTACACAAATCACTGATGATGGGAGGGAAATAGGAGAGAGCTTCAGTCGTAAGTTTTTACAAAGGAGGATACGGACAACATGCCCACATGTTAACCAGTTCCTATCCAGTTTTAAATAACTTTAGCATAACCGAGGCAGAAGTGTTAAAGGGACTAGGAGCTCTTAAAATAAACAAATCCCCTAGGCCGGATGAGATCCTCCCAGTAGTACTCAAAGAAATGAAAGAAGTTATTTACAAACCGCTAACCAAGATCATGCAACAGTCTCTTGACACAGGGTTTGTACCGACAGACTGGAAAATTGCAAACTTAATACAGAGTCACAAAAAGGGAAACAAAACTGAACCAGGTAACTACAGACCAGTAAGCCTGACTTCTGTTATATGCAAACTTATGGAAACTATAATAAGATCCAAAAATGGAAAATTACCTATATGGTAACAGTATCCTGGGAGACAGTCAACACTGTTTTAGGAAAGGGAGATCGTGTCTCACTAACCCGCTCGATTTTTTTGAGGATGCAACATCGATAATGGATAATTGCAAAGCATATGACATGGTTTATTTAGATTTCCGAAAGCTTTTGACAAAGTCCGCTTAAAAAATTAGTTCTCAAACTGAATGCAGTAGGGATTCAAGGAAACACATGTACATGGATTAGGGAGTGGTTAACATGTAGAAAACAGAAAGTACTGATTGGAGGAGAAACCTCAGAATGGAGTGTTGTAACCAGTGGAGTACCACAGGGATCAGTATTAGGTCCTCTGCTATTCCTAATCTACATTAATGGTTTAGATTCTGGTATAGTAAGCAAACTTGTCAAATTTGCAGACGACACAAAAGTAGGAGGAGTGGCAAACACTGTTGCAGCAGCAAAGGTCATTCAAGATTCAGAACTGGGCACACATGACAAATGGCATTTAATACAGAAAAGTGTAAGATACTGCATGAAGGAATTAAAAATGTGCATTATAAATATTATATGGGAGATACTGAAATTGAAGAAGGAATCTATGAGAAAGACCTAGGAGTTTTTGTTGACTCAGAAATGTCTTCATCTGGACAATGTGGGAAAGCTATAAAAAAAGACCAACAAGATTCTCAGATATAAACTGTACAAAACTGTACAATGCATTAGTAAGACCTCATCTTGAATATTGTGTTCAGTTCTGGTCAGCTCACTACAAAAAGGATATTGCTGCTCTAGAAAGAGTGCAAATAAGAGCGACCAGAATTATTCCGGGTTTGAAAGGCATGTCTTTTGCAGACATGCTAAAAGAATTGAATCTATTCAGTCTTGAACAAAGAAGACTACGTGGCGACCTAATTCAAGCATTCAAAATTCTAAAATATTGTCAGTGTCGACCCAAGGGACTTTTTCAACCTGAAAAAAGAAACAAGGACCAGGGGTCATAAATGGAGATTAGACAAAGGGGCATTCAGAACAGAAAATAGGAGGCACTTTTTTACACAGAGAATCGTGAAGAATCAACTCCCCAGTAACGTTGTTGAAGCTGACACCCTGGGATCCTTCAAGAAGCTGCTTGATGAGATTCTGGGATCAGTAAGCTACTAACAACCAAGCAAGCAAGATGGGCCGAATGGCCTCCTCTCGTTTGTAAACTTTCTTTATGTTCTTAAGACATTTAAAAAGGAACCAAAAACATAGTACACCGAAAGAGTACACGGAACTGCAAACACAAGTCAAAAAGGAAGTTAGAAAGGCCAAGAGAGAAATAGAAATAAACATTGCTAAGGGGGCTAAAACCAATTCCAAAATGTTTTACCAAACAGCAAGAGAACATTCAAAGAGGAGGTTAAATGTCTAAGAGATACAAATGGCAAAATCATAGATGAAGAAAAAAATAGCAAATATTAAATGATTACTTTTCACAAGTTTTTACAAAGGACGATACGGACAACATGCCCCACATGTAAACCAGTTCCTATCCAGTTTTAAATAACATTAGCACAACTGAGGCAGAAGTGTTAAAGGGACTAGGAGCTCTTAAAATAAACAAATCCCCTGGGTCAGATTGGCAAACACTGTTGCAGCAGCAAAGGTCATTCAAAATGATCTAGACAAGATTCAGAATTGGGCAGACACATGGCAAATGACATTTAAATAGAGAAAAGTGTAAGCTATTGCATGCAGGAAATAAAAATGTGCATTATAAATATCATATGGGAGATAATGAAATTAAAGAAGAACTCTATGAAAAAGACCTTGGAGTTTTTGTTGACTCAGAAATGTCTTCATGGATAATTATCCATTATCGATGTTGCATCCTCAAAAAAATCAAGCAAGTTAGTTAGACACGATCTCCCTTTCCTAAAACCATGTTGACTGTCTCCCAGGACCATGTTACCATAAAGGTAATTTTCCATTTTGGATCTTCTTATAGTTTCCATAAGTTTGCGTATAATAGAAGTCAGGCTTACTGGTCTGTAGTTACCTGGTTCAGTTTTGTTTCCCTTTTTGTGGATCGGTATTACGTTTGCAATTTTCCAGTCTGTCGGTACCACCCCTGTGTCAAGAGACTGTTGCATGATCTTGGTTAGCGGTTTGTAAATAACTTCTTTCATTTCTGCGCTCCTAGTCCCTTTAACACTTCTGCCTCAGTTATGCTAAAGTTATTTAAAACTGGATAGGAACTGGATGACGTGGGGCATGTTGTCAGTATCTTTCCTTGTAAAAACTTGTGAAAAGTAATCATTTCATATATTTGCTATTTTTTTTTCTTCCTCTACGATTTTGCCATTTGTATCTCTTAAACATTTAATCTCCTCTTTGAATGTCCTCTTGCTGTTGTAATATTGGAAAAACATTTTGGAATTGGTTTTAGCTCCCTTAGCAATGTTCATTTCTATTTCTCTCTTGGCCTTTCTAACTTCCTTTTTGACTTGCGTTTGCAGTTCTGTGTACTCTTTCTGCGTTCTTTCGTTTTGGTCCTTTTTTAATGCAAGCAGAGAGAGACACAAGTAATAAATAGAATAGTTCTACCCTGAGATTTATTTTTGTTATTGTTTTGTTTTAGCGGTGTAGGTTGTGGCCCACAGCGACCTGTTAAATTGTTAGTTACCCTTGCTAAATTGTCTTTGATTTATTTATTATTGTAATAAGTTAAGATCGAGTTTGGACCTGAAATGGACTGAAGTCATTATTGTTTTTGTTACAATATTTTAATACTGAACATAATTAGTTTTTGAAAATGCTACTTACCAAAACCGTGACTGTATTACACAATAATTTCCTTTATTCTGATTCCAGTGGTATTTTCTCAATGCAAGATGTATTGTAGGGTGTGTGTGTGTGTGTCTGTGTTATTTTTTTTTATTATGCCATTATAGGCCTACTGGCGAAATGGTCAAGAGACAGTTGGTGCTTAACATATACTGAATTATTTTGACCCTGAATTTTTGCCTTTTTTTCCTCATAGAAAAGACAGATTTCACATATTTTACAACATTACTGTTGGCTACTTTTTTAAATAATTTTTTTACAAATCTACTGTACTTTGTCTATAAACTGTACTGTTGGCTACTTTTTTAAATTATTTTTTTACAAATCTGCTGTACTTTGGCTACTTTTTTAAATTATTTTTTTACAAATCTACTGTACTTTGGCTACTTTATTTTTTTACAAATCTACTGTACTTTGTCTATAAACTGTACTGTAGTATGCAGAAGTACACTAGGTCACTTCGTATCTCCAAACATCAAACAGATGATTTTGACAGTATTTTTAAGCACAAATATAATTTCAACATTCACTGCCGAAGCTGATTACTTATTCTTACATAAGTAATGGTCATGTGTAACAGGGATACAGGGTTATGTTTGCGCCGGGCCATGCTGTTAACAAGCCTGATGTTGTCGTCCAGGGTTTACTGTGAAACTCCCTGTAACCAAGAAGGGTTTGCGCGCATCCTAGTGGACTGGAGAATAAAAGCACGGGAGTTTAATTCCGAAAACGCAAGTGTAAACAAACAAGTAAAAAAGATTTGCCTGTCATCAGACATGTCATGTTAATATAAAATGCATTAATTTACTGCGTATTGGTATTGCGTCTGGTCTGGGAAGGGGGACACACAGGCACATTAAGAGAAATTCAGCGGGACATTTTTTATTTCAGAGGGGCGTTGGTGCAATAGCCCAGCGCGAACACTGCTTATTGCATAGTTATGGCTACTGTGAAAGATGCCAGGAATTTCAGTAGGTACACACAGCTCTCAAGACTTGGCTTAGTTTTTCTTTTTTTAATTATTATTATTCCTCATGTCAGATTGTAGAGTTTTTATTAATGCAGCACAGATACATTAAACCACTCAAAAAAACAAAATTAAAAAAAAGCACAAAGGTGCAGAATTCAGATTTATGCACAAATTTGATTTCCAATATGTTCAGAACTTTGGGATTCTCTGTGAAAACTGAACCACCTTCTTGTGCTTTGTTTGTCCACACAAACAAAAATCTGTACTGAATTGGAAAGCTCAGAATCCACCACTTGCCCTAGTCTCTTCCAGTGCTGAGGCCAGGGAGTGGGTTAGGTTAGGTTAGAGTTGAGTGTTGTGTTAACACACAGGGGTGTTAATAGTTTAGTGTAAACGTTATCCAAACAGGTAGACTTTTATCTGCACTACATGTGAAATATAGATGTTGGCGTTCAGTATAGTAAATATGTTAATTTTAAACTTGATATAAATGAAAACGGCTCTATTAACAAAGTTGCAGGGAAGCTACATTTTGAATTGAGCAAACTCCCATCTCTCTTTACAGCAAACAGGACTATTTTTGCTACCATTAACCAGCTCTCTGTCCTGCACTGCAGTCTCGTGAACCAGTGTGCCCAGTTAGACTACCAGCTGTGACCAGGATAAACCAGTGTTGCACATTCCCAATGTTTACGAGACAGAAGGCTTACCACTACTACACTCCTCCTCCAGAGTCTAGTGAGTGCTGGTTGCATAAAACAGCCTAAGGTATTGACTTGAGTATGTTAAGTTAGTTAGTGCAAACCCCTTAAACTCAGGAAACACTTGTGAGGAAATCTAAAGGAGAAACTGAACTCCTGTCTTTGCGAACAGCAGGGCTGCCATGGTAACCAGTGATTGGGCCTGGAAGACAGTAGACAGGCCTGTAGCCAGTTTCCCATGAAGTGTTTCTTGACTTGACAGAATACTGCTAATGACGAGTTTGATCAATGATGTGTTGTAATACTGTATATTGTAATGGATTGGGATTGGAGCCGTGCATGTAGCTGAGTATATTGTAATGGATTTCTAGCACAGTTAAAGTACAAATTGACTTTAGAGGCTGTCTATTATTATTTGGTATGGCCTCAGGGTTTTTGTCACAGTATGTATCTGTATTTTACACAAGTCCAGGGGACCATTGCTTTTGGGTAGTTGTTTCAGTTGCTCAGTACTTGAAGGCTCTGTACTCTTCAGTCTCTTCAGTTAAGTCTAGCATGTTCAGAACTGGAAAGATATGTTCCGCTGTGGGCAATTGCCAATGTCATTCAGTTACTGTGCAGTGTACAATTTGCCATAGTGGAAAATTCATGCTGGTGTTCCATATCAATAATATTGAAATTAATAGAGTGTTTTGATACTTAAACATCTTCCCCCATGTATTTGCAATATTCAGCTGTGCGAATCTTATACTGTACAAGGGCCCGTGTGGAGTTGGGATCACAGGGAATCTCACTGGTAATAGTTCCTGGACGAACAGGAGGTTTTCATGTTTGAATGAACAAATGTTCTTTCATTTTTAATAAGATACAAAACAAAAGTATCGTGTGCCGTATGACAGTAAAACCAACCCAGAGCGATGGAAATAAATTGTGTTCCCATCAAACGACTTACTGGAGAAAGGAGAGAATCGCTGCTCTGTGGAATGTGTGTTATTTACCTCATTTACACATTTCCTTTGCATCTCTTTGATACAGTCATTTAGAAAATGGTATTGTATTAATCAATATCAACATGGCCATTTGTGCCACTGAATACATTTCAAGCAGCGTTTACGTATTCAAATATTCATCCTACTGTAACACTGCAATATACTATCAGTTGTTAAAGTGTATGTAAGTTGTATATTTCCAATCTCATGCTTTTCATATGTAGTCATCCTCATCCTATTACAGGACTTCTTTTGTTCTGGGAAGATAGGTTAATCCAGTATGTGTATTGTCAATTAGTTTGTGGTTATTGTATTATAAAAATACTGCCATTTATCATTCGTGTTTGTGTGTGTAATTGTTTACTGAAATCCCATCCATACGGAGCTCAATGTAAGAGTGACCAGCTAGCTATCACAGGGCAATCTAGTTCACATATCTGTATTAACCACTGTAGAAAGAAAATACATTTTTAATACATGTTCATTTTAATTTATGAATCTTTTAAAAAAAAAAAAATCTGGCTTTACCTCATTATAACTTTATCATTAGTTAGTGTCTGTATTAACTAAAAAGGTAAAATCAAAGAATCCTTTGCCACTGCACTCGTCAATTTGGAACATTGTATTTTAATGCAAGCCCCACAAACTATGCAGCAACACTGTATTGGGCATACCAAGTTTCCATGAGGAAATGAGAACACAACACATTAACTTCCAGGCAAGGTGAAATCGGTCATTATACAAGAAAAGCTAGCTGTACCACACTACAAAGAGAGCATTGTGATGATGATCCTTTAACCAGAGAATGCATAGAAGAGCAGGCTTATCTAACCACATGTTAATGCACTGTACAAAGCCACCTTATTAGCATGATAACATCAGGGAGCTTGAAGACAAAGTACAGTGCATTGTATTCCATTACTAAGTATTATTAAATATTGTACTGTACCTTTTTTATGTGTCTCAGGTTGGTCAGGGATTCACTTTCAGTACTGCTTGCAGTGAGAGTGGAAGGAAATGGGTGTGCTTTGTTTTCTAAAAGCTTTATGAAAGCTCCATCATTAATGTTTACCACAGTACATTTGCATGGTAGTTGAGCAGTTTTTCCCTGCTTTTCTCATGTCAATACAATGCATGCCATAGTTTGCATGTTTTACTGTAACTCTGGGTTTTACAATGCTTGCTTGTACTGTACTTTGTTATCCTTTGATATGCTTTTACTATAGAAATGTTTGTAAGGGTAGATAGAATATGTTTGTGCACATACCTATGTATGAACATGAAGACTACAAGGATACTTCAGTTGCAGTAAAGTATTCAATTACCATTGTATGACATACTATATTGTTTATGGTTTCATACATATTGTTAAAAAAAAAAAAAAAAAAAAAAAAAAAAAAAAAAAAACACTTATAATATATAAACCAAAATGCTGTACCTTTTTATTAAAGTTGTATAATCTGTGAGCAGATGAGATCTGAGCCGTAGTAGAATTCTGCTTATGCCATCTATTAAGAACACTCTGCTTCTGTACAGCAACGCACATTGGAAAACACAGATCTACCTGCTTCCTGCTCGCGGGTTGTTTTGCATTCGCTCTTTCTAAAAGTAGTGCTGGGTTATATTTAGATGCTAGAGTTGGGGTGGGGGTTGGGTGTCTGCTTCGATTCAAGTGCATATTGATACGACAGCATTCATGTGAAGGGTGAGCTGCCTGTCAGAGCAATTCCCATTAATAATGCAGGATTTGTCCTTTGACTAGTTTTATTTATTGGTTTTATTTTTTCCAAAAATGAGTGTTTTCCAGATAGAAAACCCTCACCTTTATCAAAATAAAAAGGGGATACAATGTAACATTTGGGTATAAGATTTTTCTTTTACTTTTTATTGGATTAGTGAAAAAGTTCCACTGTGACATACTACATTTCCTAAAAGGCAGATAAAGATAATTATCACACCCTAGCCTTGTATCTTGTAAAGTGCTTTGTGATGGTGGTCTGCTATGAAAGGGGGATTTATAAAAAGAGACAGTGTTTCAGGGGTCATTTAAGATATGAATAGCAATAAAACGTAAAGATGTATGTATTTCTAAAAGTCACTGTTGGTCACATAAATAAAAATAAAATACAGAGTATATGTGGAATCACTCATCTAGTGTATCGTGTATTGCGTGTGTTTCCCTGAGCACCAGCGCTGCTACAGTCATTGTTTCTTTCAATGAACTAAACAGCGGTGCATGGAAATACTGTACCTGTCATGAAAGCAGTGCATTGTAAACATGATTTGCCTCATTTACATCACTGAAGTCCCTCAACACAAAGACAGCTAATGGCTCGAAGTCTCTTCACTTGGTGTGAGGGATTGTGGAGCTCAGGGGCAACTCTATACCATTTCACTGGCCAGAAGGCAGGGTCTGCTGTTGTGGTGCCACCTACCTGTTATACCACATACTGCATTATTAAGTGAACGTTAGTATTTTTTAAATGTACTGCATGGTGCTGAGAATTGTCAAAATGTTGTGTAGTTTTGCCCAGTGTTGAGTAATGTAGCTGTACCAGAATACAACTGATACTATCAAGCGCAGCCTTAAAATGAGCCTGATCCTTAGAAGTTACCTGTGTGTCAGTGCATGCCCCAGTCTGTCTCTGTGTAGTAGTGTGACTGTTGGCATATCAGTGCATGATGCTGTCACACAGTTACCTGTGTGTCAGTTTGTGCTTTTCTGTCTCCAGATATGTTGACCACGTTGCTTCTGTCTTGCAGCTCTGATGGTACCAGGTGACTTGTGACTGGCGTGAGGAGGAACCCACTTCCCAATCGACTTCACTATGTCTGGGATTCAGGTATGAGCGCAGGAAAGATCAGCCCTTTGTAACCCCCTTTCTCACACACACGTATGAATGTCACTCATTTTCCTACGTGAAGTGGTGCACATAACTGGTAGCACCCTTTATATTGATTTTGATTATTTGTTTTAACACTGGAGTGGAAACGTCAAGCTTTGTGGTCAGTAGCCTTTCTCTTGAATTTATAATTATTTGTTACATTATTTTTTTTCAATTTTATTTCTGTTCCCGCTCCCCTCAATAGTGATTTCCTGCTGGTGAATGCTTTGAGCAACTCATTGAACAGGAAAAGGGAATTCCTCAACTAAAAGAAAACAGCCTTATATGCAGAAGTACCACTGCTAACTTTATCATCATCCAGAATGTTTGCAAATGATCCAATAAGCATCACTAGAAGAGTTTTTTTGAAGCCTTATTATCTTAATCTCATGGTGAATTCTCTAATTACTGCATGTCTCGCTCTACGGGAATATTTCCTGTTTCTGTTGCCAAGCAAACACTGCCTGTGAGAGCCAGCCTCTCTCTATTCAATTACTGACCTGCTGAGCTAATTATCCTCGTTTCCTCCTCTCCCTGTCCTTGTCATTCTCATTGCTTTCCCACTTTCTCTCTCTACTCTCTCCCTAAACGTTTAGTCATATTCATCCTTTCCCTCACTCGCTGAGAAAGCTCTCAACCGGCGCAATACAGTTACAATTGGGGTTGCAGTACAGCAACGCAAAAACGATGCACAGTACAGTGATGTGAACAGAGTGAACTTGTGATAACATCTTCAAGCACTGGTAGTTTGTGAAGCAACACTGTGACGGTCCCTTCACACACACATCACCAGACAAACCTGAGAGACTTTCTGTCAGCTGCTTGTTCCTGATTGTTCATTTATTACATGGTTATGTTGGAATTGCTGTTTCTGCTTGTAGCAGTATTTAACCAGCTCATTAACTATTCCAGCCAAAATGCACAGGTCTAATGGACTAAGCAGATACTAAATAATACAAAACACACACACAAAACATTTTTATTCCTAGCTAACATATTCAATATCCCCTTGCCTGTAACATGTATAATTCCATGGCTTCAGTCTTGTGTTTCCAAATATAAAACCTAAGGACAAATTAATATTTTGATTATGAAATATTTGCTAACTGGTATATCAACTGTAACTGTTAAACGCTCAGTAGTGCTAAAAACTTTATCAATTCAATGACAAATGTTCAAAAGAAGTGTTTTGAAGACATTCAGAAAGACTTTGTCATTGAAGTATAATGTTTCTTTTAGTGTTTCTAACTGAAGTGTTAGTAAAGCTTGGTGCTGTGAGAGCTCCCCTCCCCTCCCCATAGCTCTGTGAACCTCTGTCCTGCAGAAGCAGTCAGGTGCTGTGTGAGCTCCCTTCTCTCCCCTCTCTTCCCCATAGCTCTGTGAACCTCTATCCTTCAGAAGCAGCCAGGTGCTGTGTGAGCTCCCCTCCCCCTATAGCTCTACTAACCTCTATCCTGCAGGAGCAGTCAGATGCTATACGAGCCCCCTCTCCTCCCAATAGCTCTATGAACCTCTGTCCTGCAGAAGCAGTCAGGTGCTGTGTGAGCCCTCTCCCCTACACTCACTCACTCAGACTTCCTGTGCTACCTGCTCCTTCCTTTGCAGAACACTCGCTCTGGTTTGCACCTCTTTTGCAAACATCATTGCACCGTTGCAAATTTAGCATTTAACAAAAATAAAGGGGGTGCAGGGTAACAGAAGTAAAGATAGAATGTGTTGAGAGGAAGTGGGAGCCCAGCCCCATCTGACTTGAACACACGAGTCTGTGTTGCTGAGCTGGTATGCTGTGGTTTCCTCATCCTCTTCAAGAAACGAAAATCTGTGCTTTAGTTCCTTTTGCATTTTGTTTTTTAAAGTGACATTTTATCTTGTCATGTTTTAATTTTGAACTGTAGTAATTTTCCGATATTTAATTAAATGTTATCAAATAAATACATGGACAAATTGGAGCAAAGCATAGTGGTAGAAGTGGTGTGGATCCTCTCTAGCTGTAGGTGACACTCAGAAAGCTCAACTGCAGTCAACGAGAGCAGGCATGAGCAAGTATATGACCTTGTTTTACTAAATATTTAGTAAACCTTGTATACCAGCTGCTGTGGTGTACTGTCCTGTCATTTACTTATACTTGTGTTGATCAGACCAAATCACAAAGAAATACAATCTGTAGACCTGCATGTGTAAAGTAAAACTGTAAATCCCAAATAAGAGCTATCATTTTCGAGAAAATGAACATAACCTCCATCCCTTGTATGCCTGCCTGATGGAATGCAAAGAAAACAGACCTACAGACAAATGGACAGATTCATGCTTATACCACGAGGTTATGATGTAATAAACTGTCCAAGTTCCATCACAATTGCAGAAAAGCTTCTCCAGATGTGTAAAGTGGGACGGATGTACAAATGGACAGATGGCTCAAATGTACACACTCTGTGGACAATATGAAAATAATTGCTGACCACATACTGTGAGGTTTTAATAATGTGGGACTATTCAAGTGCTTCCACTGACGTCTTCAATTTTTAAAGCAAAGTCATACACAGCCATTCCAAAACAATGAAGCCTGCTGAGCCCATGCATTTGCACACTGTATCATTATTTAAATTATTTAACCACACAGCTGCACCTTTTATTTTGGCAATTTCCATGTTAAAAATGCTCCTTTTTCTTTTCTTTGGTGCAAATGTTTCATTCTTAGCACTCTAAGCAATGTGGCTGTTTTTCAAAGCAATTTCTGCTATATATTTTTTTTAAATACACAGTTATTATTGTTATGAAAAAACGGTAATACAGTATTTCAGTAGAATGTTAAATAAATAACAACAATGTGTTTACATTTGTAGCATTATAATATAGATCACAACATAACACTTTTTTCCCCAATGGCAGCATTATATAAGTATAAGTAGCATATTTTTTTTACAATTGCAGCATTGTAATAACATTATAATACTTGTTTTGCGATGTCTGGGAGACACTCGCTCATGCAGTCTAAACCGTTCAGAAGGGAGCCTCGCGATGTCTGGAGGACATTCGCTCATGCAGTTAAACCGTTCAGAAGGGAGGCTCGCGATGTCTGGAGGACACTCGCTCATGCAGTTAAGCCGTTCAGAAGGGAGGCTCGCGATGTCTGGAAGACACTTGATTGTATGTTAACTCTGGAGGCATGCGCTCTTTATGCCAAAGAGACAAACAACACTGGGATTTGGAGTCAGTTAGCACCGCATATTAATCCTCTATTTCAAATGAGTGTTGCATGTGTAGTGTGTGAAAAAAAATACATTCTATATTATTGCACAGGCATATAGATGGCTAAAAATCAATTAGAAAATGACCTGTAATCACTGCTGTCCAAACACAACAGAGCTGCTGCCAAGTAGATTTCTTATCTCAGTAAGCACAGACATATGCAGTTTCACAGTACAATACAACGTCGCATATCTGACTGCCTGTGGACTGGGGTATAGGCAAATATGTGAAAAATTGGATTTGCGAACATCTCTAGAAAAATGATATTTACACAGGCATATAAATAGGTTAGCAAACAACAACAACACTCAAAACACATGGAAATTCTTTGCTTTAAAAGTAAGCAAAGGTAAACAAAATTAATTAGCCTCCAATACACAGTGTTGCTGTAGCTTTAAAAAAAAAAAAAAAACAGTAAATGTACAGGAACCTGCAACTGATGGCTTCTTTCTTAACCCTAGAAGTCCCTGCCTCCCTGATTCTACTTTCTTAATATCTCTGTCATGGTACTTTGTGCTCTTTCTTGCTTGGTAGTTTGGTTTGAATATTGCTTCGGCTGTTTTAAACAAACGGCCTGTAAGCATTGAGTTTATGAAGCTTGCTTTGTTTAATTCAAATGCATTTAAAAGCTACAACAACACTCTGCCAACATCTGCAACGGTGCACTCCATCATATAAACACATTGCACAAAAAAGAGTAAAAGACAAAGCTTTCTCAACTGGTGTATTGAAACCTCACTGCTACACACAGCTGATTTGCTAGAACGCTTGCTTTCTGTTTCCATCGTGGACACTGCACTTGCTGCCAATGCCATTACTCTCGTAGCCTAACATTTATTTATTTATTTATTTATTTATTTATTTAGTGGGGTGGTTAATCAGAGCGGTTATGCGATGTTCCACTGTAGTAGATTTTTGATTAAAGCTTCATTGTTTACCAAACATTTTATAAAACAGTATACTATTTACATTTCATTTCCATACACCGGAGTGATCCGGACCAAATCACAAAGAAGTACATTCTCGGAACAATCTTGTGCAAAGTGAAACTGCAAATCCAAAATCAGAGACATCAGAATCATAAAGGACCATATCCTACACCCCTCATGTGCACGTGTACAAGCCTGACAGACTGGCTGACTAATGTACGCCACAGTTATGGTACCAATACAATTGCATAAGAGATTGTAAAGTGTGATGGATGTATGAACTGACAGCAGCCTTCAATAACACCTCCTCCAGAGAATAATAAATGACTTACTGAGCACATTCTGTGGCTGCTGTATCTAAAGTTTAGGTAATGACAGAACTTTTTAAAAGGAAATTTAAATGAATCCTCTACAAGCCTCAAAGTGATGAAGGTTTTTAATATTTTACATCAAAATATCTTCTCTGCCATGTTGTTGTCTTCCATACCCACAGTACCAGCCACACTTTAGCACTGACGCTGGATGGGGTGTGTGATAGGCTCAGGTTGTGTCACTGACACTGGATGGGGTCCAGGTTGTGTCACTGACATTGGATGGAGTGTGTGATGGGCTTCTGGTTGTGTTACTGACACTGGATGGGGTATGTGATGGGCTCCAGGTTGTGTCACTGACACTGGATGGGGTAGGTGATGGGCTCCAGGTTGTGTCACTGACACTGGATGGGGTATGTGATGGGCTCTAGGTTGTGTCACTGACGCTGGATGGGGTGTGTGATGGGCTCCAGGTTGTGTCACTGACGCTGGATGGGGTGTGTGATGGGCTCCAGGTTGTGTCACTGACGCTGGATGGGGTGTGTGATGGGCTCCAGGTTGTGTGACTGACACTGGATGGGGTGTGATAGGCTCCAGGTTGTGTCACTGACGCTGGATGGGGTGTGTGATGGGCTCCAGGTTGTGTGACTAACACTGGATGGGGTGTGATAGGCTCCAGGTTGTGTCACTGACGCTGGATGTTTGTGTCTGTGTTACGTCTGTGGTGAAGTGGCTGTGTGTATTGCGCAGATCTGCCTCTTTTTTTTTTTTTTCATCGGCTTCTCTTGGCTGCGATCGGTCTCACTCAGCCATGGAAAGGTTTTCTCTGCTTTTTCCGGATACAAAACGACTAGAGACCTGTGCTTGACGTCTTTTTGATGACAGGGTTCGACATCAGACCAGAAAGGAAAGATTGAAATGTCGGACATGGTCCGACATAGGACTACAAAGGGTTAAACTTGTTTATTTTGTTGTTACACAGTACATAAATTGATTAATCGGTAACATTTAAAAATAATGTCCACAAATACCTAATAAATTCTGACTGAATGCCACAGGAATAACACCTGGATATCTTGAGCACGTCCTCTGAGTTCTGAAGTCATTCATGTTGAATTTAGCCCTGTGAATTCATGTGGGTTTAATTACCTGTATTCATTCCATGTTCCTTTGCAACACATGATGCTGATCCCATGTATAAGAATTCATACCCTCTTACTCGCCCACGAGGGGATTGTGAGAATTGTGAATATTGTTGATGCATGGATTATTGTGGATCAATGTTATTCATTCAGTATTTACACTTTTCAATATACACACAAATATTCTGTGTATATATACGTCAGTCTCATCAACATTAATGTCGAAGTGCATCAAAAAAGTAACTGCACTGGAGGGCTTTTAATTATGTCTTTATTACAAAACTTGCCAAGATGTTAAAAAATTAAGTGTTTTATCCTAAAGTTTAACGTTAAGGACATTAAACTGAATGTAACTTTCCTACTGTTAAACCCTCAGTGGTTCGCTGGCTGTTCATCCCCTTAGCACTTTTTAGCACTAGCCTCATCACACCCACACATCACTGGGGCCGCCAGTATTTGTAACACTAGCTGGCACGACGTCTATGTGGCACTTGGGGTCCCGCCAGTGTGTGTAGCACTAGCTGACGTGACGTCTGTGTTGCCCTTGTTTGAGTGACTTTCTGAAGTAGCGTGGGGGGTGGAACGACAGCCAGATGTCCTCCAGCCCCCCTTAGCATGTGGACAGAGCCTCTTTGTATTGTAGGACATATTCCCTGAATATGATAATACATGAACGTGTATTAGAAATGTAACTGGATTCATTAATGAAACTGTGTCTTGAGAAACAGGGCAAACTGCTGTGACTTAAAGGGGGCCTCTGGTTTGCAGACATACTGAACTGTATGACCCACTGATTAGAAGACTGGCATCACAATGTTGTATAGAGACATGGACAGTTTGAGAGTTGTGACTGTGATAATGTTGTATAGAGACATGGACAGTTTGAGAGTTGTGACTGTGATAATGTTGTATAAAGACAGGGTCAGTTTGAGAGTTGTCACTGTGATAATGTTGTATAAAGACATGGTCAGTTTGAGAGTTGTCAGTGTGATAATGTTGTATACAGACATATACAGACATGGTCAGTTTGAGAGTGGTCACTGTGATAATATTGTATAGAGACATGGTCAGTTTGAGAGTTATCACTTTGATAATGTTGTATACAGACATGGTCAGTTTGAATTCCTATCAATTAAATATGAGGTTTTTAGCAGCTCTCAAAATGCTCTAAGAATCTCTGCATGTTTCTATAACTATTACTGAAATGCAAGTGTACAGTGTGTGCATCAATGCAATGTGAATAGATATAGGATATCAAAATAGCAGAGACAAATCAGGGATATAAAGCAGTGCTTTTCAGCCTTTTCATCTCAAGTACCAGTGTTTCCAGCAAGGACCACCAGGTGTACCAGTAACTATGTACACTCTTAAACAGCTCTTGCAAAACTGAGACCTACCCCATTACAACCAGTTGGTTGAGTCTGTACTCCCCTGTTTGTTGCCTCATTTTGCTGAATGGTTAATCTGTGCAGCTGATGACTGCAATGAACTCAGCATGTTTACATTTTAAACATTTTGCAAGTGTGCATGGAATTGGTGACCGGATTTTGAATTCTGTCCAGTTGTATTATGAAGACAGAATGCTGCAGCTCCCATGCTCAGGTTAGTGAAGTCCTGATCTGACAGCATTAACACAGACCGCTCTTATATGTTACTGTTTATTTTTCAGTAACAAGTTTAAATTAGTTCATTCTTTATTTTAAATTTCAAGAGCATTATGTTAATGGCACGTGTGCAACACAAAAACTAAATGTGTGTTCCGCTGTTCTTTATCTACATTTCTTAAATGCAACTGTTAATTTTAAGCTACATTTTTACACAACAGTACTCACACATGTTTGGTCACCATCACAACTGTTGCAGGAAACTGGGGTTCCTTTATTCTACTGGCATTAATACTGCTAATTGGATAACCTTTGGAAAACATTCACAATTAGTGTTTTATGTTGTATGTAGTGTATTAATGTTACAACCACAAATAAACACATTTTGATGTACATTCATATACTGAGTTATGAGCACGAGTGTTCTAAAGAGTAATTTGTAATTAGGCACGAGGATTGCACGGCACTTCACGTGCATGTAAAATGTAATAACGTGAGCATGCGGAATTGCACTTTATTGCATTACATTAATTCATGTACAGATTAGCAATCGAGTCTCAGTACAGCTGCATAAAAGCAGCATGTTTTTACTCACTCGGGGGTGTGTGTTCGTGGGTGGAGAACGGGTGGACTTAGAGGGTGATTTAAAAATATAACAAATGCTACTCGTGCGAGAGGACTCGCAACATACTTGTTTGGTTTGTCCACGTCTGTCTTGTGTCTGTTTGTTTGGCCAACAGCCCTTTATTTTCAGTGTTGTGTGTTTTGTTTAAATCTTTTGTTTGTTTATTATTTAATAAATATTCTGACCTCCATAGCGTCTGTTTTCATCTGCCAGTCCTTGTTGTGGAGTGTGTTTCTGGTCTGACGTCACCCCTGCAAAGCCATCCTGCTCACAAGCCCCGATTCATAATTTCTCATGTCTCTGTGATTTAGTGGTACACATATTGATACATTATGATTTAGAAAGTATTGTAGTTGAGGAATATGTCTCTGTGATTCAGTGGTACACAGATTGATACGTTATGATTGAGGGAGTATTGTGGTTGAGGAATCATATCGTCATAAAGAACAAATGCCGTTGTGTACCAGTAGCAAGCATGTCACATACTGGTACACCTACCACAGGTTGAAAACTACGCATCTAGAGGACCGGCTTATTATTATTATTATTATTATTATTATTATTATTATTATTATTATTATTATTATTATTATTATTAAAAATAAGGAAGTGACCCTGTGTGTGTGTGAGAGAGATGTTTCTGTGTGTGCGTGAGATGTTTCTTTGTCTGAGAGAGACGTTTGTGTGTGTGTGTGAGAGAGAGATGTTTCAGTATGTGAGAGACAGAGATCTTTCTGTGTGTGTGTGTGAGAGAGAAACTTAATGTGGGATTTGCAACAAGATTACAGAAAATCAGGAAGTGGATTTCTAGCTCAGCAAACACATTTTTAATTTGACTCTTGAAATGGACAGGTTTTTATAAGAACGTTTTTTCTAGAAAAAGCTAGTGTGATCTTGTAGACCCACCAAAAGTGGGTACCTTTGAAGGAAACAATAATTTCTGTTAGAGCATAGATATCAGTAATTATTCAAATATATGTTCTACCTGGAAAATATTGATGTGTAATATAAAAGGGGAGGCAAAAAAGCTTTCCATAGATATATAACTTGCAAGGGTTTGGGACAATCAGAATTCTGCACCGCAGGTTGACATTGTCATGGAATGTTAAAAAAAACATACACATTTATGTCAAAAGGCGACATTTGTGACACCCTGTCAAAACCGAACAGTAAGGTAGAAATCTAATTTTATTTGGTAAAAAACTGACACGTAATCTGAAGAATATGATGAACCTTCTTAAACACTTCTACCTCAGGTGGAACCCATTCTTCAGCCTTTTGATCTCAAGTCAGAAAAAAAGCTCAAAACATGACTGCCCTAGGACCTCTAATGTCACATGATCATATTACCCCACACTGTGATACATTTAGGGCTTCTGATTTTCGGTTTTAACCGATAAAACATCCCAAATACAAAAAAAATGAAATCGTGGCAAGCCAATAACACTGGAAAAACTGGAAATGGTTAATCAATTCACATTGACTTTACCCTTTTTACATTAAAAAATGTAACCTACTACAAAAATGATAATACATATCTCAGTGCTGCTGGGCAATATCCCGCCTTTCTGACTTGCATCTATCATTGATTTGTTCTGAATACTTTAAACCCGCCCTAACTACTGAGTGACAGCGTATTCCTACATTTCTATTGGAGACTTTGCTTGCGAGATTTAAAACGAGATTACAGTCAGGATGGAGGCTTGTTAGCGGGATTTAAAGCTGTATTACAGTTAAGATGCGAATGATTTAAAACTTGTGGCGAAATGTACAAAAATGCCTGCACACAAAAAAACCCAGAAATATATGCCTATGACCATAGGGATTTCTTTGTGGAAGACAGCAAAGGAAAGAAGGTACAAAAGAAGGTATAATAAAACCCAAAAAACACACGCCCTAGATATAGTCGATAAAAACACAGGTTTTGTTCAATGCAATGTTACCACATTTGTGTTTAATCCAGTCTGTAAAACTATAGTTGCTGCCATTTGTTTTACCACCACACCTGACTTTTTAAAATATTAATTTCAGGTAAATTACATGAAAAACAGACTATTTTTTTATTTTACCACATTTCCAATAATGTACCCACCCTGGAAGCATGTAAGAACATAAGAAGAACATAAGAAAGTTTACAAACGAGAGGAGGCCATTCGGCCCATCTTGCTCGTTTGGTTGTTAGTAGCTTATTGATCCCAGAATCTCATCAAGCAGCTTCTTGAAGGATCCCAGGGTGTCAGCTTCAACAACATTACTGGGGAGTTGATTCCAGACCCTCACAATTCTCTGTGTAAAAAAGTGCCTCCTATTTTCTGTTCTGAATGCCCCTTTGTCTAATCTCCATTTGTGACCCCTGGTCCTTGTTTCTTTTTTCAGGCTGAAAAAGTCCCTTGGGTCGACCCGGATGAGGTAGAATTTTGCTTGAATTAGGTCGCCACGTAGTCTTCTTTGTTCAAGACTGAACAGATTCAATTCTTTTAGCCTGTCTGCATATGACATGCCTTTTAAGCCCGGAATAATTCTGGTTGCTCTTCTTTGCACTCTTTCTAGAGCAGCAATATCTTTTTTATAGCGAGGTGACCAGAACTGCACACAATATTCAAGATGAGGTCTTACTAGTGCATTGTACAGTTTTAACATTACTTCCCTTGATTTAAATTCAACACTTTTCACAATGTATCTGGCATCTTGTTAGCCTTTTTTTATAGCTTCCCCACATTGTCTAGATGAAGACATTTCTGAGTCAACAAAAACTCCTAGGTCTTTTTCATAGATTCCTTCTCCAATTTCAGTATCTCCCATATGATATTTGTAATGTACATTTTTATTTCCTGCGTGCAGTACCTTACACTTTTCTCTATTAAATGTCATTTGCCATGTGTCTGCCCAGTTCTGAATCTTGTCTAGATCATTTTGAATGACCTTTGCTGCTGCAACAGTGTTTGCCACTCCTCCTACTTTTGTGTCGTCTGCAAATTTAACAAGTTTGCTTACTATACCAGAATCTAAATCATTAATGTAGCTTAGGAATAGCAGAGGACCTAATACTGATCCCTGTGGTACACCACTGGTTACCACACTCCATTCTGAGGTTTTTCCTCTAATCAGTACTTTCTGTTTTCTACATGTTAACCACTCCCTAATCCATGTGCATGTGTTTCCTTGAATTCCAACTGCATTCAGTTTGAGAATTAATCTTTTGTGCGGGACTTTGTCAAAAGCTTTCTGGAAATCTAAATAAACCATGTCATATGCTTTGCAATTATCCATTATCGATGTTGCATCCTCAAAAAAATCAAGCAAGTTAGTTAGACACGATCTCACTTTCCTAAAACCATGTTGACTGTCTCCCAGGACCCTGTTACCATATAGGTAATTTTCCATTTTGGATCTTATTATAGTTTCCATAAGTTTGCATATGACACCTGCTTGATGTGGGAAATCCGACAAAACCCAGTGGAGCTAAACCAAGTGTGCGTAAAGTGCCGCGCGATCCAGGATTTGCATAAACTAGTAAGTATGCTAGAAATGGAGCTGGAAGAAGTGAGACAGCAACAGGATCTTGAGGAACTGGCACACCCACAATTCATGGAAGTCTGCATCACCCCTAACAGACTGAAAGCCACCAGGGAGATAGAAGGTCAGAACAGCTGGGTTCAGGTAGGCAGAAGCAGGGAAAAAAAGAAACTTTGTCAAACACAACCACCAGAAATCAAAACAACCAACAGATTTGAGTCACTTCAGAATTTTGATGAGCAGAACCAACAACAAGAGAATGAAAGGAACAACATCCAGGACCCTATTGACAGTGGTGACCAGACAGCAAAAAGAAGGGAGGTCATGATTGTTGGGGACTCCGTATTGAGAAACACAGCAAGTTCAATTCGCAGTTTGGACCCCCTTACTACAACAGTGTGCTGCCTTCCGGGAGCCTCGGTCAAGCACATCACTGAGAACGTGGACAGGCTCCTAGAACGAACAGGAGACGACCCGGTAGTAGTCGTCCACATCGGTACAAACAACATTGGAAGAGACAGACCAAAATCCCTGCAAAACAAATTCAGAGAGCTAGGAAGGAAATTAAAAGAGAAAACCAAAACTGTGGTATTTTCTGGTATACTTCCCGCACCTTGCAAAGGACCATATGGACAGCTGGAAATAATTAATCAAAACGAATGGCTGAAGACGTGGTGCACACGGGAAGGCTTCACCTATCTTGATCATTGGACCACATTCTACAACGAGGACTATCTGTATAGACGGGATGGACTGCATTTAAATAACAAGGGAACTAGTCTACTTGGAGAAAAGATCCTCGAGCAGGTTCGGAAGCATTTAAACTAGAAAGGAAGGGGGGAGAAATCAACAAAAAAACAGAAGGGAGACCGCATCAAAACAAGAACAACTCAGGTAAGACAACCATTAAATGTATTTATCTAAATGCTAGAAGTATCAGAAACAAAATTCTAGAACTTGAAGCTACTGCACTAACAGGTAACTATGATGTGATAGGTGTTACAGAAACGTGGTTATCTGAGAGTGATGGGGACGAATATAATATTTGTGGGTATACACTGTATAGGAAAGACAGGCAGGACAGAAGAGGAGGAGGGGTAGCGCTATACATAAGAAACAGTCTTGAAGCCCAGGTGTTAAACCTGGACAAAGAAAATAAAACCGAATCAATATGGGTCAGAATAACAGACAAAAATTCAAAAGGCATAATAATAGGAGCATGCTATAGACCGCCAGATTCAGACGGTGAGCACAATAATCTGTTATACAATGACATTAGAAATGTGTGTAGCAAAGGAGAAGCCATACTAATGGGGGATTTCAACTTCCCCCAAATAAAATGGGAAAACCCGGTGGGTAGCGCGAAGGATGAAATAGAAATGGTGGAAATGACAAATGACTGCTTCCTAACACAATTTGTGAAGGCACCCACTAGAGGGGAGGCATGCCTTGATTTAGTCTTTTCAAATAACGAAGATAGAATAACTAAAACAGAGGTCAGAGAACCACTGGCAAACTCAGACCACAACATGGTCTCATTTGAAGTGTTTTTTAAATCCCCAAAAGTAAAGACTAAAGCTAAGGTTTACAATTTTAGAAAAGCAAACTATGAAGGTATGAAACAGAGACTAACAGAAGTAGATTGGAGTAAAATAGAGAAAACACCCACAGAAGAAGGATGGTTGTTCTTCAAAAATGTAGTACTAGAGGCGCAAAACAATTATATCCCTAAAGTAGACAAATCTAAATGTAAAACTAAATTGCCAAAATGGTTTAATAAATCAATTAAAAAAAAAATTCAGCGAAAAAAGGCACTTTACAGAGCATTAAAAAAGGACCAAAAAAAAGTACGCAGAAAGAGTACACAGAACTGCAAACGCAAGTCAAAAAGGAAGTTAGAAAGGCCAAGAGAGAAATAGAAATAAACATTGCTAAGGGAGCTAAAACCAATTCCAAAATGTTTTTCCAATATTACAACAGCAAGAGAACATTCAAAGAGGAGATTAAATGTTTAAGAGATACAAATGGCAAAATCGTAGAGGAAGAAAAAAAAATAGCAAATATGTTAAATGATTACTTTTCACAAGTTTTTACAAAGGAAGATACTGACAACATGCCCCACATGTCATCCAGTTCCTGTCCAGTTTTAAATAACTTTAGCATAACTGAGGCAGAAGTGTTAAAGGGACTAGGAGCTCTTAAAATAAACAAATCCCCTGGGCCGGATGAGATCCTCCCAGTAGTACTCAAAGAAATGAAAGAAGTAATTTACAAACCGCTAACCAAGATCATGCAGCAGTCTCTTGACACAGGGGTGGTACCGACAGACTGGAAAATTGCAAACGTAATACCGATCCACAAAAAGGGAAACAAAACTGAACCAGGTAACTACAGACCAGTAAGCCTGACTTCTATTATATGCAAACTTATGGAAACTATAATAAGATCCAAAATGGAAAATTACCTATATGGTAACAGGGTACTGGGAGACAGTCAACATGGTTTTAGGAAAGGGAGATCGTGCCTAACTAACTTGCTTGATTTTTTTGAGGATGCAACATCCATAATGGATAATTGCAAAGCATATGACATGGTTTATTTAGATTTCCAGAAAGCTTTTGACAAAGTCCCGCACAAAAGATTAATTCTGATTAATTAAATTAAGATTAATTAATTAAAACTGAACGCAGTTGGGATTCAAGGAAACACATGTACATGGATTAGGGAGTGGTTAACATGTAGAAAACAGAAAGTACTGATTAGAGGAAAAACCTCAGAATGGAGTGTGGTAACCAGCGGTGTACCACAGGGATCAGTATTAGGTCCTCTGCTATTCCTAATCTACATTAATGATTTAGATTCTGGTATAGTAAGCAAACTTGTTAAATTTGCAGACGACACAAAAGTAGGAGGAGTGGCAAACACTGTTGCAGCAGCAAAGGTCATTCAAAATGATCTAGACAAGATTCAGAACTGGGCAGACACATGGCAAATGACATTTAATAGAGAAAAGTGTAAGGTACTGCACGCAGGAAATAAAAATGTACATTATAAATATCATATGGGAGATATTGAAATTGGAGAAGGAATCTATGACTCAGAAATGTCTTCATCTAGACAATGTGGGGAAGCTATAAAAAAGGCTAACAAGATGCTCGGATACATTGTGAAAAGTGTTGAATTTAAATCAAGGGAAGTAATGTTAAAACTGTACAATGCACTAGTAAGACCTCATCTTGAATATTGTGTTCAGTTCTGGTCACCTCGCTATAAAAAAGATATTGCTGCTCTAGAAAGAGTGCAAAGAAGAGCGACCAGAATTATTCCGGTCTTAAAAGGCATGTCATATGTAGACAGGCTAAAAGAATTGAATCTGTTCAGTCTTGAACAAAGAAGACTACGTGGCGACCTAATTCAAGCATTCAAAATTCTAAAAGGTTTTGACAGTGTCGACCCAAGGGACTTTTTCAGCCTGAAAAAAGAAACAAGGACCAGGGGTCACAAATGGAGTTTAGAAAAAGGGGCATTCAGAACAGAAAATAGGAGACACTTTTTTACACAGAGAATTGTGAGGGTCTGGAATCAACTCCCCAGTAATGTTGTTGAAGCTGACACCCTGGGATCCTTCAAGAAGCTGCTTGATGAGATTTTGGGATCAATAAGCTACTAACAACCAAACGAGCAAGATGGGCCGAATGGCCTCCTCTCGTTTGTAAACTTTCTTATGTTCTTATGATCCTGCATTAAAGCCAACGAAGAACTGTGAGTAGATGTGACGGGGTGCCCACCCCTTGTGTGTATTTTATTATTTATGTATGTATTCATTTGTTGTTGTTATTATTATTGTGTTTATGTGCGGGCGGTCGAGCACTGTCCGTCTTTTATTATTTACTGTTTGAGACCGGAAAGCCGCTCTTATAGTGTGTAGTCGTGGGGATGGGGTTAAAACCCCTTCCCTAGAACTCTCGTGGGAATGTGAGTGGAGGTGAATGTGTCAGAGGAGAGACGTGAGTTTTTTTAAAAGAAATAAACAATTGCTACGTATGCTGGTTTCGCTATCAGCGTAATACTTGTTACTGTTTATTTGTTTGGCCTTTGTGCCCTTTTGTTTGGTGTTTTGTTTTGTTATTTAATAAATGCGCTGAGCGCTGTTGCTCTTCAGTTTTGCCCCGCCGTTCTTTGTTTTGTGTTGCATCTTCCTGGTCTGTGATGTCACCGCACCTACGCACTGCAACCACTGTGCCACAGTAGAATATTACTGATGCCTTTTTTTTTAAGGTTGAATTCTGACATTGATGGAGTAAGGTATTATTTTTTTATTATGTACTTCAAAAGGACCTGCATGGGATAAACAACGCTTCCAGGAGCCGGACCAGGAAAGAGTGTAGTGCGTGTTTTTTTTTTTTTTTTATTATTATTTTTGAAAAAATTATTTAAAAAAAAAGAAGGCTGGAGCTGGAGAGACGGCTGCGGTGAACGGGAGGACCTCCTGGTGGTCTGGACGACCAAGGCTGGTGCCTTGCTGGCGGGGTATACAGGCACACAGTGATTTTCTGCCCCTTCCAGGAAGAGGAGGAGGAAGAGCCAGCCCAAGAGAGGAAGGTGGGGAGAAGGAGCAGGAATTGAAGGGGGAGAGGAAAGCTGCAACCGCAGCAACAGCAGGAGGAGGTTGGGGATGATGGCTGGGAGGCCTTTTTAAAGAACCTTGCAGGGGAGTTGTGCCCTGGCTGTGGGGCATATGGGCACATGTTGGCTGTATGCCCCACGCAATACGAAGAGGGGGAACTAATGCCCAAGGGGGGGAGCCTGACCATCCAGTGCCCAGAAGGGGGTGGAGCCCGGGCATGCAGTGCCCAGAAGGGGGGGGCCCATGCGGTCACAGCCCAGGAAGGGGAGGCCAACAGGTCCAGAACCCATGTCTCCAGCAGTGGAGGAAGGGTGCCTGCTATTCCCATCTCAGCCAGCAGAGGGAGAATGTCTGCTGCCTCTGCCTCTACCAGCAGGAGCAGAGCAGCAGGAGCTGCAGCTGAGTTTGCCATCGCCCAGGGTTGCCTTCAGCTCCGCATTGCCTTGGGGTGCCTGCTGCTCCGCATCTCCATCGTCTCCCGAGGGTCTGCTGCCGCTGTAGCTTCCTAAAGGTCAACTGCCGCCCTCACCTTCTAAGGGTCTGGAGATATCACTGTTGGACGGTCAGGAGCTGCTGCTGTCTGTCCCTTTTTATTTGTAGGAGAACATGGAGCTGTGTTTACCTGGGGGTCCAGAACCACCACTGCTAGGGGGTCTCGGGCTGTCGCCTCCTGGGGGGACCATTGCAGCCTCTGCCTCCCAGGGACATGCTTCTACACAGCTCTATTTCGCCTGGGGTCGCCGGCTCTGCTTCGCCTGGGGTCGTCAGAACTCTTTAGTCTGGGGTCCACCTGCACATCGTCGCCTGGGAACATCTGCATGCCTTCGCTGGGGGATGCCGCCTGCATGCTACTGGCCAAGGTTCCCACAAAGGGGGAAGAGTGTGACGCGGTGCCCAACCCTTGTTTGTTGTTGTTGTTGTTGTTGTTGTTGTCTTATTATTTACTGTTTGAGACCGGTGAAAAAGACGGTCTTATGATGTGTAGTCGGTGGGGATGGAGTTAAAACCCCTTCCCTAGAACTCTCGTGGGAATGTGACTGGAGCCGTAGTAAGATAATTTATTAATGGGTAATTAAGACTCCAGCCATGAATATAAAAGTATTGTGCTCTCTTCATCCACAGACCACATGGCCTGCTGGCACTGAATGCATAGCCAAGTACAACTTCCAGGGCGATGCCGAGCAGGACCTGCCGTTCAGCAAAGGAGACGTCTTAACCATCATCGAAGTCACCAAGGTAACCAGGGGCATGGGCAATAACAAGGCTGCATGTTTACAGCCAATACACTGCTGTGCTTTAAACTGCTTCTTAAACTTCAATCTTTGCATTATCACGTTCCAGCCATTTTAATATAGCACTTCAAAGGGACAGGGCAATACATGGGACAGTCCCAGGGGAGGTGACTTTATTTGGAGTTTACCCAAAACTAGGCAAAATAAGCATTATGCAACTGCATGATTTGAGGGAGCCCTCTGATAGGCCAGCAACGTTGTAAAAGGGGTAGGTTCATCTTTGGAGGACGCCGGCTGCTGCCTATTCACACAGATTGAACTGAACATATGACTGCGCACTCGGGAACATTTGATGAATTGATCAAAAAAATACACTTCATTCTACTGTACCCCTAAATTTTTAAAATGTTTACAAATAAAATAACATTTACTGTACCTTCAGTTAGGCTGAATTGTGTACAGCACTCTGGGGAGAGAGACACAGGGCATCTGAAAGGACTTCTGTGTGACTGCGAATCGGAGCATCATTCAAACCACTGTGTTATAATAATAATAGAAAACTACATTGTGGAGGACTCACATACAGTGTAAACGTCATTCAAACCACTGTTATAATAATAGAAAACGACATTGTGGAGGATTTACATACAGTGTAAACATCATTCAAACCACTGTTATAATAATAGAAAACTACATTGTGGAGGACTCACATACAGTGTAAACGTCATTCAAACAACTGTTATAATAATAGAAAACGACATTGTGGAGGATTTACATACAGTGTAAACATCATTCAAACCACTGTTATAATAATAGAAAACTACATTGTGGAGGACTCGCATACAGTGTAAACGTCATACAGTATTTCAGCAGCAAAGATATGAAAGGGAATGGGACTTCGTTCAAAATGATCAATCCCTCATGACAACTCCAACAGACTGAGTAGCTTTGCAGTGCTAGTACTGCAAATCTACAACTGCTACAGTAACTAACTGGGACAGTAAATAACATTAATTTAGAAAGAACAGTAAAGACTGCAGCTAATAGTTACTCTAGATTGAGAACCTCTCTGCTCACACTTGCATATATTGCTTTAGTATAACCATGTCTCAGCTGCTTTCTGCTCTGATATTATTGCTATTGGTCCTGTATGGTGTGGAAGTTGCAATGTGGAATTAACATGAGCTCATCACATTAAAACAAAGAAGACATGCTGAGCCAGCAATGAATACAATTTCCATTCAAAGTGAAGTGCAGTGTGTCAGTCATGTGACTGATGAATATGATTAATATTAACTGGAGTGTGACAATAACCATAGTGATATCATTATGAGCTTGTCTCCGTTAGCTATCATTATATTCTGGCCGGGACAGTTCAGGGTGGTGATAACAGGAGGGGTGATATTAGGTGGGTTTCAAGGCCTGTTTTTAACTCATGGTTGTGTAAGAATTAATACAAAAATAAGGAGGACACATTTTCCTCAACCGAAGCCCTCAGATTTGCAAGTGCTTAATATGTAACAGGAGTTTGTAGAATCTATCCTAAATATCCTGCCCTGCTCAGGGAGCAGTGGTGCTGCTTCAGCTCTGTGCGAGTGTTTACCACCTACTGTCTGTACTTTATTATTCTTCTCAAACGCTGTTGTTGTTATTTTTTAGTTGATAAAATTTTTTCCTCTCTGTTATTTTATTATAGGACCCAAACTGGTACAAAGCGAAAGACATTGTGGGGAGGGAAGGCATCATCCCAGCAAACTACGTGCAGAAAAGGGAAGGAGTGAAATCAGGGAGCAAGCTCAGCCTCATGCCGTGAGTACCATGGGGAATGGGGGTGTTGCCCTGTTGTATTCGGGGCTTGTACTGGGAAACAATGGTTTTTAAATATTCAAACAAACACTGCTTGAAATGCAAAAGTGAACATGTTTGTATTCGCTCATGTACCTGAATTTAGAAATGGCTGTATCTGAAAGAATATCATGGAAGGGAAAACAGTGCATTATTGAGGTCTGAAATAAATATAATGCTTTATACTGTACAGAAGTGTTTCTCTGCTTAAAAACATCTTGCAAATGATCTATTAAATACAATACAGTAAAGTACAAATGATTATTTTGTTTTCAACTAATTCAGTAATAAAGAATATTTGAATATTAAAACATTATTTTTGAATAATGCAGAATGGTAATTGATCATGTTGTCTTTGTACATGTCGCACAAGTCCTTGTGAATCATGACATGTTTCATGATGCTTGTTGTATCATGACCTGTGTCGTCTTTAAACAGAAAGAATTTTATACAGAGCAGCCAGGAGCGCAAACTGCGCAAGATAACATGTCTTCTACAATAAGAGACACCCCGCACTCAATCCAAACTAACCCTAGAACTTTGTAACTTGTATAAATTGTGACTTCAAGAGTTTATTTGAACCTTGCATCAATAAGTTGATTTTCCGATAAGATCATTCGGTCGCCACAATAGATTTTGTCAGTTCTAAATCCAGCTCGTGTGATCTTCATGAGATTAATGGATTTGGAGTCTAAACGCACACCTTCTTCTGTCCTGATATGACCACTTGCACATCTGGAATCACGTCGCGGCCTATTCATTTCAAAATCTCAGGCTAAGAAGCTTCCTGTAGTTGCTTAGAAGCAGATGGGCCGTTTCTATGTTTTAGGGCATTTGGAATCCCAGAATCTGACTCTTCCAGTTTCTGGTTGCATTTCTTCATCTGCCGCCTTGATCTCACACTGCCTGTGCAATGCTGTTTGCTGGAGACACTTGTCCTTCTTGATCCCTCACTGCCTCTTTAGTGCTGTTTGCTGGAGACACTTAAAAACACTGGAAACAGGTTAATTGAGGTTTTGGTCCCTGAGTTGTTTAAACAGTATTCCAAAACATTACCCTATTCTATAGTTGCATACACAGCACACTAGAACATAAACTGACCCTTGTACATGGTATTCTGCATGTTTAGGACATATTCTTTTAAAGTGCATGATTGAAAGTGATTTGAAGCAGTCCAGTGGGATCTATCATAGACTACATGTAATAGGAAACACAGAGAGAGCAAGGCCAGGTTTGTCAGTTAAGTGCTACTTGTGGGAGTCTAAGCCTTGTAGGTTCTACCCCCTGGTGGTGAGAACTGGTATGTGCAGGAGCTTATAGAAAATAAACCAAATCCTATTCCATTAATGGGAAGCCAGGACGTTTCCAAATCTCCATTCCCAGCTCTCAACAATGTTTTGTGCAGCAGGCTGGCCTTTAATTCAGACGCTTTTCTTTGCACAATGTTTTTGATTCAGTTATTTTATATGAAAAAATGTTGCGATTGTGTCCCCTGAGTAAATTCCATACATGTGTTGAGCAAATTATCCCAGCGCTACAAGCATGCCAAGCTATAAGTGAATTAAAAAGCTGTAGAGAAGGAAAGCAGATGCAATCTAATAAAACTGTGAAACCCCAGAGCACAGCTGGTGCTGCTTGTGAACAAACTGAAATTCAATTGCAGTGCTTCATTACAATGCAGTAGCATTCTGGTTAAATAAAAAGACCATCCAACTAATCTAATGCATATGGCAAAATCTAAAATAGTTAATTAAAATGAAGAATACAATACAGCTTGTATGAGAAAGTGGATAAAATAACACTTGGAGCAATCACTTCTTTCCTGTGTTTTAATGAAGTTTGACCAACTGCTTTCTGTAGAATGAGACTTCATGTGCTCGTCAGCGGTGTGCTTGTAAACATAGTCAACAGTGTGACAGAAAAATTGTCCCCAATGTTTGTGAGGATACAGTTTAACCCGATCAGAGGCATGGGTGTAATAGCAGACGTGACCCAACTCGGCCACCACAGGACCCACAAAGACATTTGGATGAAGACGTTTCTGTATTGTACGCCATAAAATGTTAAAGAACCCAGATTAACACTACACACATGGCCATACATATACTCAGAATGTAGTGGTGTTTTAACTAATAAAGCTGTTAATAATAATTTGAATAGTACAGCACTTGCAGTGAATTTGCAGGAGATGTTCAGTGTTGGAGAGAAAACAATAGATCACAGTGCATTGTGTTTAGAGACCAGTCACAGATACCACCAGACCACATCTGTAGCACAGCAAACACAGCTTTACAAGCGTTCCGCTTAGCAATGGGATACAGTTATATTGTTTAATATTGCTTTATTATAACAAATGCCCTGTGTATGGATTGATAGGTGTGTGTGGCAGCTCTTGTCCTGTGTATGGATTGATAGGCATGTGTGTGTGTGTTTCTCTGCTGCTGTTGTCCTGTGTATGGATTGATAGGCATGTGTCTGTGTTTCTCTGCTGCTCTTGTCCTGTGTATGGATTGATAGGCGTGTGTGTGTGTTTCTCTGCTGCTGTTGTCCTGTGTATGGATTGATAGGCTTGTGTCTGTGTTTCTCTGCTGCTCTTGTCCTGTGTATGGATTGATAGGCGTGTGTGTATGAGAATGTGTGTGTTCCTTTTCAGCTCTTGTCCTGTGTATGGATTGATAGGCATGTGTGTGTGTGTTTCTCTGCTGCTGTTGTCCTGTGTATGGATTGATAGGCTTGTGTCTGTGTTTCTCTGCTGCTCTTGTCCTGTGTATGGATTGATAGGCGTGTGTGTGTGTTTCTCTGCTGCTCTTGTCCTGTGTATGGATTGATAGGCTTGTGTCTGTGTTTCTCTGCTGCTCTTGTCCTGTGTATGGATCGATAGGCTTGTGTCTGTGTTTCTCTGCTGCTCTTGTCCTGTGTATGGATTGATAGGCGTGTGTGTGTGTGTTTCTCTGCAGCTGGTTCCATGGGAAGATCCCGCGGGAGCAGGCAGAGCGGCTCCTCTACCCCCCCGAGATCGGCCTCTTCCTGGTCCGCGAGAGCACCAACTACCCCGGAGACTACACGCTGTGCGTGAGCTGTGAGGGGAAGGTGGAGCACTACCGCATCATCTACCATGACGGCAAGCTGTCAATCGATGAGGAAGAGTACTTTGATAACCTCATGCAGCTCGTCGAGGTAAGAGAGAGAGAGATGCCATGTCTCTCTCTGTGTGCGTACCTGTCTGTATAACTCCAGGGTTAAGTCATTTTTAGAACCCCGAAATCTTTTCGGTTTGGGGTGGGGTTGTCTTGCGAATGACCATTCAATAAACCCACCCCAATCTGAAGAAGATTGGAAAACACAAGCAGATTGGAAAACACAATCAACACTACAACCACATTAGCTGCGCAGTACACAACAAAACAGAATAAAATCACACATCTAATAGCAACCTAAATATTCTATGTGTGGTTATTTCTAACAGATATTAACTAAACAAGCATGATCTATGGGTATAATTGTACACAACTTTTTTCATTTCTTTTTTCTTTGTTTTACCTAAGATTTAAAGTTGTGGGTGAATTTTTGCTAGTTTTGTTAGTTTTTATTTCTCTTCATACACGATCAGCTTCATTTTCATATAATAATAATAATAATAATAATATAATAATAATAATAATAATAATAATAATATAATAATAATAAATCATATAAGTTTGATAATTTTATTTGAAAGCATAGGTCTGCAGTTTATCACTTTGTTACCATTATAATCCAATCAAAAATTAAAAATAATACATTAGTATAGAAAAGTGTTATCAGAACCCACACACCCGTTCAGTGTCTCTGCAGAACCAATGGAATGACCTCAAAGATGTCATGGGGTTGAAGAGACAACTTTCCAAGCTTTTTGGGATCTCTTTTTCCATCTTAACGTATGAGTTCCAGCAGTAAACACTGAAGACTTCCGTTTTACAAATCAACAAAAAGAAAGGGGAACCGGCTGTACTGAAGGGTTAGCACCACTCAGTCTGAGACAGTGAGCTGAGCCTTGTATTAGTGTAATCTGCACCGGCTGTACTGAAGGGTTAGCACCATTCAGAAAAGAGGTGGTCTCGGCACGCTGCATCCGTTCTGGGTACAGTTCACTTATTTTTACTTGAAGAAAAATGTTCTCGGTTCAATTGCGAACATCAGGTGTACCAAAGTGTCAATTATATTTAGTTCAGTAACTAATGTAACTCAGTTGGAACTAAAACCAGAAGAATCTTGTATACAATAGTATTATTGCCATCATTGTAGCATACCTTGAAACTGAAGATGTCACTTCATGAAGATGAAGAAAAGCATCCCGTTGCCTCTTGTGCAGCTTTAGAAATATTGTACTTATGCTTTAGCTAACTGTGATATCGGATGATAAACTTTAAAAGTTATTTTTTAAAAAAGATTTTTAAAAAAAACACAACAAAAAAAACACGGCACATTTAAAACAATCGAGAATTAAGAATATTTAACTACCTTTAACTATGTGATATATTTTATATTTGGCGGGCCTATATAATAAACAAATGATAACTTGAGATTTGTTTTCGCAGTAGTGCCAGTAGCTGAGAGACTACAAACTCCGGGTGAGATTTTGTGGAAACAGCAGATCCCACAAGATGATAGTCTGAACACGAAGTAGGCTATAATTATAATACAGGTTTTATTTCATTCACGCGTCTCTCATGCTCTGGTTTCATTTGAATGGTAGTTTTACTTTAATTTGTAAATTCTGTGACGTGAATACATTAATTAAGATGCGTATTTGTCCCAGTGCTATAATGAAAAAAATTGCGTTGTGTTCAGTTTTGCCAAGATCATAATGTTGCTACTACATCATATAGATCAGCTGCATAAGGACCTTTCTACCACAGAATAGAGAATGTTGTTGAAGCTGACAATGTTGTTGAAGCTGACACCCTGGGATCCTTCAAGAAGCTGCTTGATGAGATTCTGGGATCAATGCTACTAACAACCAAACGAGCAAGATGGGCTGAATGGCCTCCTCTTGTTGGTAAACTTTCTTATGTTCTTATGTTAAAAAAAAAAAAATGCCTGAGGTAAGTGGCTTATGTACAGCAAGTCCAAAACGTTTTATTGTTATATTAAATTAAGGCTGCCAAATGTTAAATTCATATGTTTTTATGTATCATGTATCAAACTGTACCAAGTTTTGTTTTATTTGCTATTTATTAGCTATTAGCTGTTTTTTTCGTGTTGTCAGTGCAATTGCAGATGTGTAATGTGAAAGAGAAGTGTTCTCGCTACACTTGAAAAGATGGAAGTGAACTCAGTACATGTCCAGGTGTACTCAGCACACATCCAGTCTGAAAGAGAAACTATTCAAGGAGGTTTCCACTGAAAAGTGCCAAGCATACTTGGTAAGTGTACCCTACTCGGTACACTTACAAGTGTTTCCAGTGTGAAAAGGGGGTGAGACAGTGAGCTGAGGCTTGTATTAGTGTAGTTTGTGTGGATGTGCTGTTCAAAAAGGTGCAATCTGCAGGGCTGGGGTTTCTAATTAATGGTCAAACCACATAGTCCACTAGCTTTGCACATTAATACAGCTCACCTCTCAAGGGCTAATGTGCTCCCTCTGTCACTCACACACTAACAGATGGGTCCACTTCCTTCTATTCCTTTCGACTGTTACACAGCCAGTAATGCAGATTATTATCTTAAGTGCCCCTTTCAAAGGTTTTGAAATGAGTCGATGGGTTTCCCATATCAAAGTTTCCCATAGTAAAACCATTGCAAGGTGTATTGAAGCATGGGAAAGCATTGCAAAGTCCAGAGAAATATGATAAAGCATCTTATACGTGGAAACCAGGGTAACATCATGGAAGAACTGGCTTCTAAAGCAAAGCACAGTACAATTTACTGTTAACAGGCCTGACTGAATTGACCAATTCTTGAATTATAGAATAAAGAAATATGGAGGGAGCGACGTGCCTCCTTCCCCTCCGAGCTGTGAGGCACTGGGTCCCCCTCCTGCCCCTCTCCCCTATGGGGAATGACAGTGTGTCCCCTGTGAGCTGTGAGGCCTGAATTATTTGATGTAGTACAATTACAAATACATGGCTTTGTAATTGTGTTGGGCTTCCAGATGACGTAGGTAATAATACAGCATTCCCTGCTGTTTGTCTTTGTCTCCAGCATTACACCACAGATGCAGACGGACTGTGTACTAAACTGATCAAACCCAAACTCATGGAAGGGACAGTGGCTGCTCAAGATGAATTCTCCAGAAGTAAGTCCTTGTTATAGAAACACCTCTGCTTCCTGATTCCAGTGTCTGCAGTCAGTGGCCACCCGGACTGTCAGTCTGAAGAAACCTTGTAACCAAACACATGCCTACTGTGTCTGCTGGACATACGTCTACAATCTTTTACAACTTCATCAATTTTGTTTGGACATTTTATTAACACCTTGAAGCCTGTTAATAATACAGCAGGTATGACACGTTCAGTCTAGGAGTTGTTTCTGACCAGCTGAGCTGATGACTCGTGATTGAGTGGGGCAGAGACACTGCTGTGCAGAATCACTAATAGGAAAGTGAACCCATTTCAATTGCTGTGGTTTTACTCAGCTTGGATATCTCCACTCCGACTGCATTTGGTCAGCTGCTTGTCAGAAACAAAGAATAGATGGAAAATAATTGCATTAAGTAGCAACAATGAACAGGTTGTGTGATATTTCAATAAAGAACCCGAATCTGCTCAAAATTTAAATAGGTTGCTCTAAAAGGAGCAAGCCTGGATATAAAACAGTGTGGGCCAGTGATATTCCTTTGACATACGACTATGCATCCCTCCTGACTGGGAAACTTCATGGCATCCGTTTGTCAGAAACGTGATTAGGTGTTTGATCGATTCATCATTGTTTCCATTTCAATCAGAAACGTGATTGGGTGTTTGAACTCACTAGCCTGTCGTTCTTGTTATCTTCTCCTCCAAGGTGTACACGCTTCCTAAGGGATTAACTGGTTTATAAATATGCATGACCAGCCCTATTGCTTTATTTACTGTTTCCCAGGTAACACCGATTTGAAAACATTGTGGAAGCAACCGTTGAATGAAACATTTCGTATCTTAGATACAACAACTTTTCAAAGCAATGCTGATTCTTTGCTTCACAGGGTGAGATTTCTTATTTTAGATAAAATACTATTCCCAAAGTATAACTGCTGCGTGAAAGAATGTGCATTAAAAGATTTCTAAAAAATCTGCAAAAGTGCAATGTTTGAAAATCAATACTGAAGTGCTCAGTTTGTGGGTGTTGTGTTATCCCTTGTTTCTGTTGATTTGATTAATAATTAAAACCGATTTTGGTCAAAAGGCAAGGGATCGAAATTACCTTTATGTAACAAGTGGTAGAGACATGAATATTCTATTGAGAGGCTCCCATGTACCTCTATGAGCAGACAAGATCATGCAACAGTCTCTTTACACATGGGTTGTACCGACAGACTGGAGAATTGCAAACGTAATACCGATCCACAAAAAGGGAAACAAAACCGAACCAGGTAACTACAGACCAATAAGCCTGACTTCTATTATGTGTAAACTTGTGGAAACTATAATAAGATCCAAAATGGACAATTACTTATATGGTAACAGTATCCTGGGAGACAGTCAGCGCGGTTTTAGGAAAGGGAGATTGTGTCTAACTAACCTGCTTGATTTTTTTGAGGAGGCAACATCGATAACACCGTGTAACAATTTCTTTTTTTTTTTGTTCCTGGGTAGTAAGTGTTATTTCCTAATTGCTTATGCCACAAAAGTATAGAAAATGGCTATTAGATTTAGAAGTGAGTAGTTTTTTGAGATTTACGATTATACTGTATTTACAATATAATCGTAAATCTCAAAAAACTACTCACTTCTAAATCTTTTGTAGTAATTTTTGTATTACTTTAGTATAAATACATGTTAATTTGGATTCATATGTTGTTTTTTTCTGACTTCACGTGAACAAAAAGACACACATTTGCCCGTTTTCCCATTGGAAATAGTGATATTTTGAAATATCACTGTCCTGGTCACAAAAGCAAAGTTTGTGGGGAATAATAGCCATTTTCTATACTTTTGAGGCATAAGCAATTAGGAAATAACACTTACTACTTACTGTTGCAGCAGCAAAGGTCATTCAAAATGATCTAGACAAGATTCAGAACTGGGCAGACACATGACAGATGACATTTAATAGAGAAAAGTGTAAGGTACTGCACGCAGGCAATAAAAATGTGCATTATAAATATCATATGGGAGATGCTGAAATTGAAGAAGGAATGTATGAAAAAGACCTGGGAGTTTATGTTGACTCAGAAATGTCTTCATCTAGACAATGTGGGGAAGCTATAAAAAAGGCCAACAAGATGTTCGGATATATTGTGAAAGGTGTTGAATTTAAACAAGGGAAGTAATGTTAAAACTGCCCAATGCATTAGTAAGACCTCATCTTGAATATTGTGTTCAGTTCTGGTCACCTCGCTACAAAAAGGATATTGCTGCTCTAGAAAGAGTGCAAAGAAGAGCGACCAGAATTATTCCGGGTTTAAAAGGCATGTTGTAACAAACCCAATCCTTAAGCAATGTCCAATAACTAGTATTTTTTGACGGAAATACAAATAAACTACCCTGAACAATATAAGTCTCCAAAGCAGTAGGATTGCGCGACAGAACCAAGAAAAATTGCGGGGTAAGTCAGGATTGTTTACAACAAATAGAACATAGGAAGACAATTAAACCAGAAGACAACAACAGAGTTCAAATAGCAGATGTTATTGGATATGCGTGGAATATTATACTTGAGACAGATCAAACATTTGGAGTACATGAGTTTTAAATAGACAGCATTTGAACACTTCAAAATGTTTACCACAGTCCATCAGGCAGTCCTTATAAAAAGAAAAAAAAATGTCCATGAAACAACCACCAATACTTTAAAAGTCCGAAAATATTATCCAATCCGTATTGCGAATGTAGTTGAAAAAGGAAAGTTTAAACACAAAACAAAACAAAAATGAAACTTCTGTGCTGGGTGCTCGTTAATCCCCAATAAATAAACAAAAAGGATAATACTCCAAAACAGTCGGAACAGCCCAGATAATCCAGCAGAAAAGAAAATAAGATTCCTCCCCATTAGGGGATCTCGCCCAGTTCTTCCTTGGTCCTGTAGAGCTTGGATTTTCCAACCAGGTAAGAAGACAAAAAGTGATGATGATAACTGGATTAGTCACTGCTGTTGCTCTTAGGATCCATATAAACAATCTGAATGCTGTGGATAGTTTCAGTTTGGCAGGAGATTAGATAACTGGTTAATTTAAACTGGAAAAATGGCAGATTAGAGAAAATACTGTTTCTAACAACCAAAAGATTATTGCTTCCTAATTTCTCCTTACAGACCAGCAAACTCCCTCACAAAAAACCACACCGAAAAAGAATCACCCCAGCAAAAAAAAGAACCAACCTCTCCACCAGGAAGTAATAGTCCTATTTAAAGAGCCACCAATTAAGAAACTTGGACTTAATGATACATGAAGCCCAATAAGACCTTTGCGAAGGCAATTAAGGAAAACACCTGAATCTAAATAAAATGTCCATGAGGCAATTAAAGAAAAGATCCTCAGTTAAAACAAGAGAAAGTCCAGTGCAGAGATAAACCCCTACCAAAAGTTAACAGTAAATTGAAATAGCTTCACCTAATTTTACCTTATGGAATCTGAAAGGCCCACTTTAAAAATGAGAACAAAATTACTTATTTAGCAATTGAACTGAGAATTAAATTAACCTGGCCAGGTATTCTGATACTCAGTTAATGCTGCATTCATGGAGCTAGTGCTACAATGTCATATGCAGACAAGCTAAAAGAATTGAATCTATTCAGTCTTGAACAAAGAAAACTACACGGCAACCTGATTCAAGCATTCCAAATTCTAAAAGGTATTGACAATGTCGGCGCAAGGGACTTTTTCGACCTGAAAAAAGAAACAAGGACCAGGGGTCACAAATGAGATTAGACAAGGGGCATTCAGAACAGAAATAGGAGGCACTTTTTTACACAGAGAATAGTGAGGGTCTGAATCAACTCCCCAGTAATGTTGTTGAAGCTGACACCCTGGGATCCTTCAAGAAGCTGCTTGATGAGATTCTGGGATCAATAAGCTACTAACAACCAAACAAGCAAGATGGACCGAATGGCCTCCTCTCATTTGTAAACTTTCTTATGTTCTCTGACTTGTCCGCTGGCTTTTGAACCAGCCTGTATATTCTTTCAGTTTTTGTTCTGTAAAAACTTACTGAAGTAGGTGCTATGACTGTAGAGCAGTGTTTCAACACTGAAAATAACCTGATCCTGTTTAAAAATACCTCAGTAACGACATCTGTGGTATCATTTTCTGTACTGATGCAGAAAGCAATGCAGCGTGCAGGATAACCTGTTTGTAGCAGACCATGTTTATTAACACAGCTGAAGAGGGTTATATTTTCACATGACTGTATCACCACAATAATTCCATCATTCTCACCTGTTCTGCACTTTTGTTTGTTTTATAGGTCTAAAATGTGCAGTTTTGAAAGAAAAACATATAGTAAACATATAACTCTGTGCCTAATATCTCTCCATTGAAAGTACCATACATTCCAAATATTCTAACAATATGAGTGTGGACTATCACATTTCCTTACAGTCCTGAACTCAAAAACCCATATTTCCTACATATACATGTTTAATAGGCGTGATACAAAAGAAGCATTCTTAATCATTCAAAATTGATTGTTTATGCATAGCTTTCCAGATAGTAGTAAGACAATATCTGCCATTACAGTGTTAATCTTGCAACACTAAGTGTTCCACCTGTACCCCAGTACCATCACTTTCCTTATGATTTTTGTGAATATAAAATTCCATCTTTCTAGAATCCAATATTCTAGACCATATCAACCTTATGTGAGATTGATTACAAATTTTATAACTATAACTTCAAAAAAATGATCACTATGCATTGAACTTGTAAAATAGTGTGTGAATGTTTAACTATCTGTAACACATTAGTAGGCAACTGTTCCTTTTCTCCTGCATAGTTATACAAACCTCCATTACATCTTGTGATATTCTCTATAAAATACCCCCACATATGTAATCCTTTGTATAACACGTCTATTGCTAACATTAACATTAATTTCCCTTCATTCATTTTAGACATATTCTACACTACAGTATATCATTAAATAGGAAAATTATTGTCCAAAAAATATCCATGGTATAGGTGAGAATGTTCTCCAGTAGAACAGCCATTTGCACTGGTCCCATTCACAGCTTCTGCTGTATGATCAGTTGTTGTCTCCACCCATGTCCCCAACACCTCCATCAGAATCAGTAACCACTTCCAGAACCTAGAACAAAATCAAGTGCAGTATTAATTCTTTTGATAACATCTGATTTAATTTCAACCTTCAGTGGGGTCATTCACTCTTTGAATTCTCTTTCATCTTCACATAAGAACATAAGAACATAAGAAAGTTTACAAACGAGAGGAGGCCATTCGTGATCACCTGTGATGTCTGCCTACATGATGCAGTCTGTGTGAGAGAAGAAATGTTTGCTGCTTTTATTTCAATGATCTGTTACATCATAATTATGATTATTAATTTGCAAGATCTCTATTGAAACATACAACATGCAAATCCTCCCTTTGTCTCAACACAGACAAATATCTTATTGTAATTAGAATATCACCCGTTGAAAAATTAAACTACAATTGGCAGAGCTTTTCCTGCAGTTCCATTTATTATGCCTGTGGAAGGGGTGTGGGTAATTCACTGACCAGGAGACAGACAGGTGTATTTGGAAACACCACACAGGTGCCCAGTTTTATTTTGGACCGGTTCTTATTTTTCTCCGGCAGAGGGCACTGTTGACCGTGGGCTGCCTATCAACGATGATAGACAGCACCACGGAAATACCACAGCTGGTACACGAACAGCAAATGCACTCGCAGGTGCTCAAAGAAATAATAATGAAAACAGAAGGCGAAAAGAACAAGGGAAAATAAAACAGTAATAAAACTACAAATAAAAGGTGCTGCACTCGGCAGCGTTATCCCGGTCGCCGCTACCCGCATGACCCGGATCACCGTCCTACTCTGTCGGCTATCTAGCCTGCTCTTTTACAATACGCCGGGGTCTGCCCAAGGGTTCCCCGCTCTCTCTCTTTCTCGCTGTGAGTTTATTTAATCCCGGCTGATTCCCGGTCCTGAATCAAAGCTTCCACACTCTTGGTGCGTCTAAGTGGGCAGACCTGAGGAAACAACAGAGCGTTATTTTATAGGACCAACAATCACCCAAGACCCGCCTCCCAGCCATTCAGAGAGGGGGAAAGTCCACACACACCCTTTCCCACCTCCCCGTGTCATTGTCATGACTCACAGGCGGCTGTTGGGCGACTGCCGCCCTCTTCCTGCAGCCCGTGAACACGCCAGCAGAGTCAGCACAGATCTCTCCCTGTTACAATGCCTTTGTCCACAGACTTTACTAAAGGAATGTTCTCATGGACCCCAATGTAAGCAAGAGAGAGATATGTATCCCAACAGCTACTACAGCACTACTTTTCCTTTCCATAATCCATTGATGCATTTCTGCTGTAACAATATTGCCTTCCCACTATGCTTGTTCTAAGACCAAAGATTAATTTATTTATTTATTCACTCTAAAGTTCAAGTTGTGTCTTCAATATGTCTTCTAATTGAAATGTATTAACCCTCTCTGCAGCTGAACAAATACCCTTGTCTGCCGTAGTTGCTTTTTCTATCTCCCGCAACCACATTGTTTATGAGAGCTAAACTTCAATCCTATTGCATCTCCATAGCAATTCATATATGTTAATATTTTACATCACAACAACTCCTAACACACTTCCAGTTGTCTAAACTAATGAAAGTTTCATTTTTAAGAACACCAAACAATTGTCAAGCAACCAAAACATACTATGTATTAACTCAAAAGTTAATTTTCAAAAGCCGTATTACTCTCCCCCTTTTGGTTACTCACACAACATGCAATTTCAGACTGCAACCAAATATGTTTTTACCATCTCCTGTGGGAACCCATCCATATCTCTTTAAATTTATCATTGCCTATTTGAAACTATAACAGCAGCATTTTTGTTACCCCAAAGTACTTTACCATTGAACCCCTCAAGTGTAATGGTATCTTCCATATGTTATGCAGAAACACCCCTCTTTCGATGGCTTCTTGCCCACTAACTTCATAATGTACTCCTTCAAATCATGAAGCTGCTTAACAAGTTCTTTGTAAGGACTAAACTCCCCCAGCTGTTTAATTACTAAATATAATGTATATGGGAAAACAGAAAAATGAATTAAAATAATGAAATGTGTATTAAATTAAACAAGTTTAGAAATAAAACAGTTCCTTATCCTTTTAAAAAAAAAAAAAAATGCATAAAGCATTGAGAATTAAATTGGTGTCTTTGCATCCTGGTAATGTGTACACGCTGAACTGCGGCGCTAACCCACACTGTCACTGTCTCCCTTTCAGGTGGCTGGGCTCTCGTTAGAAAGGATCTCAAGCTGTTGCAGCCCATAGGGAAAGGGGAGTTTGGAGGTGGGTACCCTCCTGTATACAAACTTGTGTGTGTGTGTTTACATGGGGATTTACATTTTCCTAAACGTTTAACCAGTGTTAAGAATCTGCATACCTGTTTACAGAGGGCAGCTCCAGTGTTTATACAGTAGGGTTTGTGCAGTGTCAGGTTATTTTTTCAAACTGTAAACTTTGTCATAAACAATAACATCAATGTGATTATTTATAACAAGAGAAGTTTGGTTATACAAATTCCCAATATGTTAAAAACTTTAGGAAATGAAATGGAATCCAACATCCCTATTGAAATAGGTTTTTGTTTTATTAGCCCTTGAATATATCCACTCTGTAGCAACTCCTTTTGTGAACAGTGAGCTTGAAGACACGGCCTGCCGCCTTTCAGTAAGACACAGAAGCTAAACTGGAAAATGTAAAAAGGCATGAATTCTATTTTAGTGTAAAACAGTACTTGGATATAGGATGTGGTTGAATGTTTTTCTCATGATTCAGATGTGATGCTGGGAGACTACAGAGGGAATAAGGTGGCTGTGAAGTGCATCAAGCATGACGCCACCGCCCAGGCCTTCATCGCTGAGGCCTCCGTCATGACGTGAGTCCTGCTGGGAATTGTTTGGCATTTAATTTATTATGTTTCTTTTATTACAATCAGCGATGTAGTCAAAACCAAAATTTTGAGACCAAGAACGAGACAGGATACGTTGAGACCGAAACCAGTATATATGTAAACTACATAGAAAGCAATATTCAATGGCTCATAGGCTTCAATAATTCTATTCTCATTTTTCCACATACACAAATTGGATTGTGCTTAAAAAATTACTTCATCTTTCACATCAGACTTTTAGAATTAATAAAGCAATACAAATCATTCACTTAAAACTTATTATTAATATAGGAATGATATCAAATTATGCATAGGCTGAAGAATTGTGTTTACTTGAAACATTTTTCACAGTGGATTAGCAAAAGATGCTGGTATAAGGAAGATGCTTGAAAGGAACTAGTAGAATTGCTGCTTTAAACGTCTCATTGCTCAAAAGTTTAATGTATTAGTCATATATGTATCTATAACAGTGTGAATGTTGGCACTACAGAAGTGCTCAAAAAAACTTTTCATGCACCGTGTGCTTCGTCCTGGGACAACTGCATACAAAAATCTCCAGTGGAAAACCACAGCGAAGGGGAAAAAGAGACAACAACTCCCGTTAAAATCAAGTCCATATCCACACAAAGTTCTCAATAAAAGCACTAGTATGTATTTAATATATTTAACACTATACAACAAACTTAGCTTTAGTGACATTAAAAAAATAAATAATAATAAAAAACACTTCATTTCATATTGGGCTGATGTTTCCCTGCATGTATTTCTGAGATGTGACCGCTGAGCTTGTCTTTAAAACTGTAAACTTTCCTAATTTAATCAGGGATCTAATAATGACAAAGTGAGTTGAAATATTGTGTTCGCTAGCTTTACATACAAGCTATTCACATGTAAAAGAATTGGCTTACTTAAAAGGAAGAAGTTCCTCACACTTCTGACACCTTTGTGGCACTGCTTGCACTTTGCCGTCCATTTATTATTTTAGCCATCGATTTCAAAATTGAGAAGGCAAATTTATTGCAGAAACCGAAACTAAACTGCATTTTTTTTAGATTTGCAGCAATTTCTAATGTGACCACAGTGACTATTTATCGGTAATTTCGTAGCAAAATATTACTGAAAAATAAACAAACAGAAAAGGAAATGTCCCTCTCCATTCTCTTTTGCTAGTACAGGATTAGCACATCTTCTAATCTCTCATATCTCTCTAGCCAGTCAGTGGCTCGTTGCTATGGTTTTACCCATGGTAAGTGTGGGGTCTATGTTGAGAGGACGTTAAATGCTATTAGTGTATTTTATATTTATTTGTAATTAAACCATATTTGTTGTCATTAATAACTGTTTATGTCTATGAGTGCATGTGAATTTGGGTGAAAATGGGGATATAAGATAATCGAGCGTATTGTCAAGACTGAAGTGCTGAGATCGAGATCAAGACCAGGTCTCGAGACTCCATCTCCGATTTCAATATATATTACTAGTAACAAATGACTTGTGAAATTCAATAAATATCAATAACTACAGTATGCAATATGCACTAATATAAACAAATCGTTCATTATAGATAATCATAAAGAAGCAATCAGTTCTCGTGTCCTTAATATCAAATTATCTTTGGCTTGCCTGCTTGATCCGTGCTTGCACTCGTACGTCCCAGAGCCTCTATCAGGGCTCTGTTTTAATAACATCAACTGGATTACCCAGTAAGTGTAATAATGAGGGTTACACAGTGCTCTGACCAGCGCTAATCTCTACTAATTACAGGGGTGTGTGCGCATGTTTTATTCTAATCTTTCATATATCATCTCCACTGCCAGTCTGTGTGTGTGCATAGACACATATGTCACTCAGCATTCTTTACAGTATTGAGAGATATGGATTCTGAGGATATGTGAAGGGAAATGTTGGCCAGCCCTTACGAATGAAACATTCACATTGTTACATGTGTTTACTGTGGGGCATGGTGAGCTCATTTTTTCTGTTACTAGCAGTTTGTGTTTACAGGACAGATGATATGTGATACTAACATACGTCTTATGTTTTAAATTAAAAAACAAACCTCTAGGCTTTAGAAACAAATCTGTATTGCATTTTCATTCCTGTGTCTGGTAAAGAGCAATAATATAATGGGAGTCGTTGTGTGTTATTGCTACCTGTCCCTCAGCGCTAACCACTAAACCACACAACCTTCAACCTCCCCAGAATACCTCTTGAGTACGGGTGCATAGTGTATCAGTGAATGCTGAGAATAGATTGTATCTAATTGAGGTATGTATTGTTTGTATTGTGATACAAGACTAAAAGCATATTATATCTCATTGTAGTTCACCAAATGGTTTTTGAATAAGTGTTTTGTAGATGGTAAGCATACTCTCTCAAACTCAGGTGTTTTTTTGTCAACAGAATAGTCCATTATTAAAGCATCATTCGATCTTATGCACCGTACAAGCCATCACATGTATTATGAGACCTATTGTATCACGACCTGCATATCACGATATAGCAGTGCATTGTTACACCCCTGCGCTGTGGTGTAGGATTGTCATGCCAATGCTGTCCTGGGAGCAGTGTGTTTGAAAGCTGTGGTGTAGGGATGTCATGCCAGTGCTGTCCTGGGAGCAATGTGTTTGAAAGCTGTGGTGTAGGGATGTCATGCCAGTGCTGTCCTGGGAGCAATGTGTTTGAAAGCTGTGGCAATGGCAGAGGCTGCTTGTGTGTCGCTGTACCTTGTGTCTCTCTGTACTGACTGTGTCTCCTTACTGACTGTGCTCCCTCTGACCTCTAGGCAACTCCGACACAATAATCTGGTGCAGCTCCTGGGGGTGATAGTGGAGGAGAAGGGCGGTCTCTTCATAGTTACAGAGTACATGGCCAAGGTAAGGAAGGGCAGGATTGAATGTGTACATGTTCAAGAAGACAATACTGTAGCTGGCCTAACTCAGTAGGTGTTGTTCTGTAATCTATTGTTTTTCACAAGGCAGTACTCCCTTCAAACAGGTGTGCTGGGTGTAGAGAAGTGTATTCTTCACACCCAGAGTTTATAAAGTCTTTTTGAAATTCCTCTATTTAGATCAAAGTTTACATTGATCTTAAAATATTTGGGGTTTTGGGGTCCCTAAGTGGCTCATCCAGTTAAAGTGCTGCCGCTGGGAGGGCAGGATGAATCACACAAGTTGGATGGCACCAGTTTGCATCCAAACTGTGCAAAGAGGCCAAATCCGAGGGGGGCATCACATTGGCTCTGACACTCCTGTGATGGGGATGGGAAACCGTCAGGGATTGCTTCTCCTCATTGCGCAACAGACACAGAGCACATTCAGAGTGGATAAGCGGCAGGGCTAGTGTGATCTTGTCACTGGGGCCTCTTTGTAAGTGTGCTGCTGGTTTTCAGTCATTCACTTTGTGTCTCTCGTCTCAATGCTTTTATCCTGCAGGGCAGTCTGGTGGATTACCTGCGGTCTAGAGGGAGGTCTGTGCTGGGTGCAGACTGTCTGCTGAAGTTCTCACTGTGAGTATCGCAACTTCCTCTAAATGGGGCAGCCATCTTAAGGTCTCAAGTCTTCAGATGTTGAACAAGTTTTAGCTCCCATTGAAAAATAGCAGCTCTATACAGCAGGTGCTTCTTATAAGAATTGATCAGATACAACAATACCACAGGAGTGTGTATACAGTGTAAGCCCTTAAAATCACTTCCAAGGGGCTCAAACGATGACAGCAATCCAATAAAACAGAAATTAAGCACTTGTACTATTGGAGTGTAATATTGGTACAGCTTACTGTGTGAAAGTTCACATACACCAGTGTGTGCTAATTATTGCATTGATTACATCACTGATAATTCTAAAAATGCATTTTCATTTAGTAGTGTATTCTAAACTGTGCAGCTTTATTGTGTGTTTATTTCTCTAAGCGACCTTAAGAGTGGGGCCTGTTTTTGAGTAATACTAGCTGTTAAGAACAGGATGTGTAACATTCTCCCTGTCCCCCAGCGATGTGTGCGAGGCCATGGAGTACCTGGAGGCCAACAACTTCGTCCACCGAGACCTGGCGGCACGCAATGTCCTTGTTTCTGAGGACAACATCGCCAAAGTGAGCGACTTCGGACTTACCAAAGAGGCCTCTTCCACCCAGGACATGGGCAAGCTGCCTGTCAAGTGGACATCCCCGGAAGCACTGCGGGAAAAGGTGATGAGGACTGGGAGGCAGCGTGGTCTAGTGCTACTGCTGAGGGACTGGGAGGCAGTGTGGTCTAGTGGTTAGAGCTGAGGGGCTGGAAGGCAGTGTGGTCTAGTGGTTAGACCTGAGGGACTGGGAGGCAGTGTGGTGTAGTGGTTAGAGCTGAGAACTGGGCAGTAAATAAACACAGCAAGGTTACCCCTCTCTTCCCTCCCCATAACTGAACTCTCTTCCCCTGTTTGTATTGTAGAAATTCTCCACAAAGTCTGACGTGTGGAGCTATGGAATTCTCCTGTGGGAGATCTACTCCTTCGGCCGAGTGCCTTACCCCAGGATTGTGAGTATCTGTGCCATGTCCACAACTCTCCAGTGCAACGGCAAAGAATAAAAAAAAGAAGAATGTTAACTGCACAAAACTGCCTTTTACCATACAATAATTGTATTCCTTTCACCCAATTTACCATTGGACTTCAAACTAGGGCCTGTATTATCAGTGACGCTAAATCTTGTTTCCCCTTTTCAAAGCAAGCAAGAGATTTTTATGGGTAATGTTTCACTGTGGCAAGCAGAGGTAGCCCATGTTGTATGAAAAATATCTTATTGATTTTTGTACAATGTACATTGTAACTGCGATAATTTTGTACTGCTTCCTGTTGTGGGAATCAGCAATCCATCCCACAAGTGCAGTGGTACCCCCAAAATGTTATCCATTCCTAGCAATGCAGAATGCCCGAGTTGGATATTTACCCTCAAAAATTGTTTTTTGCAATGGTAACTGCCAACACTTGAAATAGCTTCAATTGGTACTATTTAGGGTGGCCCAGCACTTGCTCATAAAACAAAAGATACATTAGAAGATACCTAATAAAGTAAGTAGTGCAACTCAGAGCACTTGCAAAGGGGAGATAAATAGATTGGTGTCCCTCCGATAGCATCATAAAGAGAGAGAGAAAGCAAAGGTGTCTCGGCCCCGCTCTTAGCTGTGATGCGTGTCTCAACAATAGGTGCTGATTATAGCTCCACTCACCTGTGTTCTACCCCCACAGGCCCTCAAGGACGTGGTCCCGCGGGTGGAGAAGGGCTACAAGATGGATGCCCCAGACGGCTGCTCCCCCGTGGTGTATGACATCATGAAGCAGTGTTGGATCCTAGACCCGCTGGTCCGGCCCAGCTTTCGAGTCCTGAGGGAGAAGATGCAGCACATCCAGGCCAAGGAGCTGTACCTGTGAGGTGGGAGCCAGAGCGAGAGGGAGGGGGGGGGCTGCTCGAACTCAGGAGGAGAAATCCAAGCAGCCTCTGGATCACTTCATTGATGAAGCCTCCTGAACTCTATATCCCAGGCTCTCTCATAGGGGAGGGAGGGGCTGGCACCTTTTCTTCCACGTTCAGTACGAATATGTGTTGCTTAAATTAATTCTACTGTATTTGATGAGACCCTCCCCCTCTCCTTGTGTTAGTGTAAAATCTCCAGTCCCAGCATGCTTCATCCCCTCCTGCTGCCAGTCCTTGTGGTCGATACGCTGTGTGCAGAAGTGCCTCCAGACCGCAGACACCACTGCAGTATTGCATTGCTGTCCGGGACACGCCCCTTTTTTATTTCCTGTATGGATTCTTTTTAATTTTTTTTTATGGTTATTATTATTGCTGTTATTATTGTTGTTGTGTTTTTGGCTCGTTTCTCTGTCCTCCCTTCTTCGACACAGACTTACTGAGTTGTCCACTTATCAAAGAAAAATGTGCATCAGCCAGCCCTTTTACTATGCTCAAAAAATAATAAATCAAATGTGGGGGAAAACGTTTAATTAAGAACATGGGGTTTCTTAAATAAATAAATAAAAGTAAATAGGAGGACCAAAAAACCATGTTCACATGTTAAGCCGGGGTGGTTTGCATGTGTGTGGGAGGCCTTGGTTCACTGTCTGTGTTACTCTTGTTTGTTTTTATGAATATAAATAAACCATTCCATCTGACCAGTTTGAAAAAGAGCCAGTCGCAGTGTGTTGTGTTTTTATTCAGTTGAGAAGCATGCAGTGTCTGCTTACTGCATTCAGCTACAGTTGTTCAGAAACCAGAGCCTGCTGTGCTTACTGTCCAGTTTGTTTGCATACCCTCACTGGAGTTCCAGCTGCACACACAAGCTTCCTCTCTCCACCAAGCAGTCTGCTATTACCTGCAGCCCAAGGAAGTTATGGGGGTTATCTACAGTCCCAAGCTCAGGGAAGCAGAACTCAAAAAATTTCAAACCAAATGGTGCGGTAGAGTGATAACTAAACCTTTAAAAGTATTGTGTCTATTATTCACATTAGCAATGTTCTATCTCTTCAAATAGCTCCTGTAGTTGCACTGTAATTGAAGCAGGTGGTTTGTCTGTGTTGGCTGCACCATGCCGAAGGGACCCTGCCTTGCTGCAGTGCTTCTTTCTCCTGTATCACACTGTGTCACTTAATTTTGATAGAAAGATTCAAACTGCACATTGACACCGTGTAACAAATTTTTTTTTTTTTTTTTGTTTGGGTAGTAAGTGTTATTTCCTAATTAAAAAATGGCTATTATTCCCCACAAACTGCTTTTGTGACCAGGACAGTGATATTTCAAAATATCACTATTTCCAATGGGAAAATGGGCAAATGTGTGTCTTTTTGTTCACTAAAGTCAGAAAAAAACAACATATGAATCCAAATTAACATGTATTTATACTAAAGTAATACGAAAATGACTACAAAAGATTTAGAAGAGAGTAGTTTTTCGAGATTTACGATTATACTGTAAATACGTTTTCCCATTGGAAATAGTGATATATTGAAATATCACTGTCCTGGTCACAAAAGCAAAGTTTGTGGGGAATAATAGCCATTTTCTAACTTTTGAGGCATAAGCAATTAGGAAATAACACTTACTACCTAGGAACAAAAATTGTATTACATAGTGTAAGAGGACTCGTTGGCTTCATTCACTTTGGTGAGAGGCGCACTCCTGACTACACAGAACACACTGGGTTTGACCAGAGACAAAAATCACTTTACAAACCATGCATTTCAAGCCCCTAACCCTAGCCCTAATTCTAATACCTGTTTGTCTGCCACACTCTACACATTGAACACAACTGCATTGACTATTTCTTCGCCAAACTTTTAGTCTGTAGCCGTTTCAGTTTGCATTTAGCTATAATCCATTAAACTCAGTTTCATGCAGTACTTTTTTTAACCTGTCAGGTGTGAGAGGTGTTGCTCAGAAATAACTAATAAAATGCAAATAATTTAAATACAAAAAATAGAGGTGTTTTTATTTCGTCTGTTGCTCAGTGGCAGATTCCAAATTCTATGAAATTGTGTTTCCATTTAGCGCGATCGCTGAGCACATCTCGGGCGGTCTCACAACATTTGTTATATCACAGCATTGTGGTGATTCTGTGAGAGACTTGCAGATCATAGAATGCAGGATTAGTGCTTCATTATTTGAAACTGAGGGGGAAGGAGAAGTCCAGGGAAAGAAAGGTGTGAGCCCTGGCTCCATGGCATTCTCCAGTGCTTATTTAAGATGTTCTCAAGAGGAAGGGAGGGGGGATAAAATGAAGAACTAATGTCCCACACAGGTGTAAATAGGTAGTAAATGTATATTTTGTGGGAAGGATTGCTGGTTGAAATGTATGTATTTGAATGGGACATCTATTCAGGGATACCGTGATACAGAAATTATCAAGCCGGTGTTTGAGCAGAGTAAAATGTGAAGAAAATCCCCAATCCCCAGTCATTCTCCATTTATTCTTGCATTGATTCGTTCGTTGCCTCCACTGAGTTTACAGCAGTATGTATTTGAATAGAATATTGCTCTTGAAGTCTTGTTATGTGTTATCCAAATATCTATTGTTATCCTCTGAGAACTGCTGTCTGCGTGGGCATATATAGTCTGCTGTCTATTACAAGAATTTTTCAAAAAACCTAGAGATTTTTTTGCTTGATTTGAGAGCAACAGAAATTTGGAACAACTCCTTTATAAACAGCATTGCCTACTTAAAGCTAAACATAAAACAATACACGGACAAGCATCTGTTTCCGACAAAAACATGGTGTCACTGGACACAATACACATGAAACAAGCCTGTCAAATTTGGGATCAAGTTTTGGCTGGCAGCCCCAACCTGTGCAAAGATGAAACTCGCTCAGCTGGTCAGTGACTGGGTGGCAATGTGGTACTTAGGCTGATATAACCGTGCTTAGGAAAAGGGATGAATGTTACCAATGACATTATTTTTTTTATTTCACTATAATTAGCACAAAAAAACAGCCTTGTTGGAACAGTAAACAAAGCGAGAATAGAGGTTCCACCATCTGCGCAAAACTTAATACTCAGTGAAAGCAATCGCTGGTGTCTAGTTGCTGTATTTTACAATGTACTGGACATGGCAGCTGTCAATTCCTTCGATTTGTACAAGAAATGCACCGGGGAAAATATCAGTAGGAGAGAGCTCAAACTAGATACAGTGCGCATCAAGGGACACACGCAACAGAACACAATGCCAGATAACTAAATGCAACAAAAAAAAAGCAAAAAAAAGAGGTGTCAGCACTCCGGTCTGAGTTCCTTGTGGATCTCCTATCTTCAGTGTCTACATTGCAAGCCGCAGTTTCAACTCAAGGACAAAAGCTTACTGATGTAGAGCACTTGTTAACATGTCGGGGATCGGCTCGCATTGGTTGAGTCATTATGTTCTTCCTTATCCGTGGATAATGCTAAAATGAAGCTGAAACTGGATGACCTTGAAAACCGCTCACGCAGACAGAACGTCAGGTTGATTGGAGTACCGGAGGGAGCCGAAGGATCCAGGCCAACTACATTCATGTCTTCTTTTTTTACAGAGGTGCTTGGGGAAGGGAACTTTGATAACGTTGGGTTATTACCATAACCCTGGTTCCCTGAAAAAGAATGACAACCATTACCGGATGGGAAGAGCCCTCTCTGACCGCCAATCACTGAGCATATAAAAAAAATCTGCCCTATCAGGCCCTGCTGTGAGGGGATAGTCCCTCCCACCTCCTGCTGAAGAGGGATGTCCTCACAGTAGCACATCGCCATTTTCTTTCGAAAACAGAGGTCAGCTAGGAACACGACCTCGAAGGGTAATGGTTATCATTCTCTTTCAGGGAACCAGGCTTATGGTAATAACCTAACGTTCCCTTTCAATTGAATGACAGCCATTACCGAATGGGAAGCTGTAGCAAAGCTGTCATGGCTCCAGATTACCAACAGTACAGCCCCACGACGCCTAAGGGCATGATGCCTGCAACACCCTAGAGGCCAGAGAGGGTTTCGCTCGGTTTGCAACATCAAGGTGGTAAAATCGTGCAAATGTCTGACTACCTGTCCATGTAGCAACATTGCATAGCTCATCTAAGGAGGTGCCATGAAGGAAAGCCCACGAAGTTGCATGGCCCCTGGTAGAATGGGCCATAATATCCCTTGGTAAGGGGGAGTCCGTCTGTTCGTACGCCAAGCGTATTGCATCTGCCACCCAGTGCGCTAGACGTTGCTTTGATAGGGCCTGACCTCTAGAGTGGGACCCGTAGCAGACAAACAGCTGGCTGGAGAGTCTCCAGAATGCCGTCCTATCCAGATAACAGCGCTGAGCCCGAACTGGGCATAGCGTGTGCTGTCTACGGTCCTCCTCTGATTCGTGCGGGGGAGGTCTGAAAGTTTCCAAAACTACAGGCTGGTTAATATGGGATACCGCCTTTAACAAAAAGGATGGATTTGTTCTTAATGTTACCCCCCCCCCCCCCCCGAGTAATTTCTCGTAAAAAGCTGTGCATGTATCAACAATGGACAGCGCACAAAGCTCACTTACTCGTCTGGCAGACATAATGGCTATTAAAAATGCCACCTTCAATGAAACAGGGCAGTTCTGTTGACGCCATGGGCTCAAATGGGGGACCCATAAGGGCCCGCAGTACCAGTAATCGATCCCACTTTGGGACCATACTTTTCATGGGAGAACAAAGCCTCCGAGCCCAGTTAAGGAATTGCACTGCCAGGAAATGTGCCC